>NW_027131033.1:0-2050 GCF_026122565.2 Emydura macquarii macquarii
CACTAACAACAAATTAGCAAGAAAGCCAGAGAATGGCCATTTTTCTGAGAACATGGAAGGCATGTGGAGGAGGTGTCGCCAAGCAGGAGGTTCTGTCCCTGTCTGTATCTCCAGCCACTGCAGCCATGCTGACATAGGAAGGTCCTAATATTTAATCTATAGCACCTGCTTTCAGTATCTGAGGACCATTAGGAATACTGGTTGTTTGCAGGATAATGTTACTTTTGTGGCTTGCACAGGTTTGATGAAGTGGGAATTTGGTGTAATATTTTTGATCCATCCCTGTGCCTCAGTTTCCCTTATATGGTGCCTTGTTATCCAGTGGGGGGAAAACAGATTAAGCGTGTTCTCGGGGCAGCTTAAGAGAATAGGTCTGAATATCACTCAGCTGTGTGAGCTGGGATGGGTCGCTGCAGAGCATGTGAGGTAGATTCCCATGCCTGAATCGTTCTTTTTTGGTGACCATTCTGAGGAACTGTCCCAGATTGAGGTGCCATTAGAGGAGGTTTTGGAATAAATTGATGCATTAAATAGTAAGAAGTCACTTGGAGTAGATGGTATCCAGCCAAGAGTTTCTGAAGGAACTGAAATGTCAAATTGTGGAACTACTAACTGTGGTATGTAACCTGGCATTTAAATCAGCTTCTATACCAGGTGACTGCGGGATAGCTAATGTGACGCCAATTTTTAAAAAGGTGCCACATGCGATTCCAGCAATTACAGGCCAGTAACCCTAATTCCATTAACAGGTAAACTGATTGAAACTATAAGCTTTTGTAAAAGGAAATCATTCCTCACCAATCTACTATAATACTTTGAAAGGGTCAACAAGCATGTGCACGAGGGTGATTCAGTGCACAGTGTGTGCTTGGACTTTCAGAAAGCCTTTGAGAAGGTCACTCACCAAAGGCTCTTCAGCAAAGTCAGCTGTCATGGGATAAGAAGGAAGGTCCGCTCCTGGATCAGTAACTGCTTAAAAGAAAGGAAACAAAGGGTATAAATCAATGGTCAGTTTTCAGAATGGAGAGAGGTAAATAGTGGGGTCTCCCGGGATCTCTACTGGAACCAGTTCTGTTCAACAAATTCATTAATGATTTGGAAGAAGGGGAAACAGAGAGGTGGGAAAATTTGCAGATGAGAAAAAATTACCTAAAATAAATCAATCCAAAGCAGACTGTGAAGAGTTTCAAAGGATTTCACAATATTGGGTGACTGGGTGACAAAGGGGAGATAAAATTCAGTGTTGACAAATGCAAAGTAATGCGTGTTGGAAAACATAATCCCAGCTAAACACAGAAGGATGGGGTTGAACGTAACTGTTACCACTCAAGGAAGAGATCTTAAAGTCACTGTGGTTAGTTCTCTGACAACACCCACTCAGCGTGCAGCGGCAGTCAAACTAGCAGAATGTTGGGAATCATTAGGAAAGGGAAAGAGAAGATAAGAGAAACATCATAATGCCACTGAATAAATCCATGGTAGGCCCACATTTTGAATGGTGTCTAAATTAGCTGTTAACACTCAAGACAGAGATCTCAGAGTCATTGTGGATAGTTTTCTGAAAACATAGGAAAGGGATAGATAAGACCCGAGAATATCATAATGCCACTGTATAATCCATGGTACTCCTGCATCCCAAATACTTCATGCAGTTCTGGTCTCCCCATTTCAAAAATCATGACTGGTGTAGAGGAATGAATAAGGAAGTGTTATTTACTCCGTCACACAACACAAGGACCAGTGGTCACTCCAGTAAAATAATAGACAGCAGGATTAAAAGAAAGAAAAGGAGATATTTCTTCACACAACACACAGTCAAATTGTGGATCTCATTGCCAGGGGATGTCAGGAAGGCTAAAACTGTAAGTGGGTGCAAAAAAGAACTAGGTAAGTTCATGGAGGATAGGTCCATCAATGGCTATTATGCACGATGGACAGGGATGCAAAACCATACTCTGAAGTGTCCCTAGCTTCTCTTTGCCAGACCGTTGGCTGAGCTGTTATATGGGCCATCATATTTCAGTGCAGCCGAGATGGAACTGGGCTGCGC
>NW_027131034.1:0-20151 GCF_026122565.2 Emydura macquarii macquarii
CTCTTTATGTGATACCATCCCACCCATTCCCTGTCTTTACATAAACACAGAGTCTTTGTAAATACTGCTTCCTGCCTTGGTCCCAATCCCTTTCCTTATCAGCTGATGATGGGAATCAGTAGCTCATGTCCTCTCAGGTCCTCTGGAAGTGTCTAGGATGGAATAGGTGGCTCGTGATTTTCATCTCACGTGTCATCAGCGCTGGAGCCGAGTGATGAATTGACCCTTCACTTGATGAACACCCTAATTATCCTTGCACTAACGTGTTTGGTTTTCATGCTGTACACGATTGGGTTCATCAGGGGTGGGATCAGCAAAGAGACGTTGCCCAGGACATTCTGAACCAAGGGAGAAGAACTCTTCATGGATCTGTGTATCACAGACAAGCTGATCCCTGTCATGTAGGAAAGCAGGACAACACAGATGTGGGAGATGAAGGTGTTCAGTGTCTTGAGGCGCTCTGTGTGGGATGCAATGTTCAGCACTGTTTTGAGGATCATCACATAAAATAGGAGGATGAGCAGAAAATCCAACCCCACTGAAGTGACTGTTATAACGAAGCCATAGATGATGTTGACTCTGATATCTGAACAAGCCATCGTCACTGCCTCCTGATGCATGCAGTTGGAATGGGAGAGGATGTTGGCTTGACAGTATCTGTGTTAGCAGAATGGGGAGTTGCAAATTTAGAAACACCCCTCTTAACAGAGACACCAGTCCCATCTTGGCTACTTTCGGCAGGGTTAAGGTGGAGGCATATCTCAGTGGGTCACAGATTGCAACAAAGTGGTCAACGGCCATAGACAAGAGCACAGAGGATTCAGTGAATGTAAGCGAGTGGAAGAAGAACAGCTGGGCAAAACAAGCATCGTGGCTGATCTCCCTAGAGTTAAACCATAATATGCTCAGTATGGTTGGTAGGGTGGATATTGATAAGCCAAGGTCTGAGATGGCCAAGATGGAAAGGGAAAGGTATATGGGCTCATGGAGGATTGGATCCGATTTTATAATAAACAGAATTACTCAATTTCCTAATATTGAAGTAACATATATTAAGGAGAAGAGGATAGAAATCCAGACATGGATGTTTTCCTGCCTAAATATTCCAGTGAGAAAAAACACGGCCTGTTGGAATTTCGTGTCATTGACAGCTGACATAATGCAAAGGGTGTCCAAGGAGTTTTGAACATTACTTCCTGAAAAGAAAAATAACAGGAGAATAGATTATATTTAACAAGACATCATTCTGCTCTCAGAGCATGACTTCTAGGAGCCCAACTACAGCAGATCAGCAAATACTATCTTGGATTTACGCCACCAATAGGAAGATAGGCATTACCAGACTTGATCAGACCCATAGTTCATCTAGCCCAGGATCCCATGGCCAGTACCAGATGCTTCTGAGGAAGGTAGAGGAAGACCTGTAATAGACAGCTGTGAGATAACCTGCTTCCAGATAAAGTTTCCTCGTGACACGCACTAGTTAGACAAATGTTGTGGTGTAAATCAGAAAGGTTTATAACACTCAAGACCTTTAAAAATATCCTCACTACTGTAATTGGCTACCTTTTGAGTTCAGGAACATTGACTTCAACATTCTCACTCCAGATTTACGTATTGGTATAGAAGGAATGGTAGGAAGGAAAACAGCAAAAATAAAGACAATGGATTTCAAGAAGGCAGACTTTAGCAAACCCAGGGAGTTGGTAGGTAAGATCCCATTGTTAAGTAAGTCAAAGAGAAACCACAATTGAAGACACCTGGCAGTTTTTCAAAGAGACATTAAGGGCACAAGAGCAAACTATCCCATTGCGTGAGAAAGATAGGAAGTATGGCAAGAGACCACCCTGGCTTAATCAGGAGATCTTAAGTGATCTAATAGTCAAAAAAGAGTCCTACAAAAAGTGGAAACTAGGTCAAATTACAAACGATGAATATAAACAAATAACACAAGTATGCAGGAAGAAAACTAGAAAGGCCAAAGCACAAAACGAAATTAAACAAGCTAGAGACATAAAGGGTAAGAAGAAAAGATTCTACAAATAAATTAGAAGCAAGAGGAAGACCAAGGATAGGACAGGCTTGTTCCTCAATTAGGGGGGAAAAACAATAACGGAAAAGGTGGAAACGGCAGAGGTGCTAAATTATTTCTTAGTTTCGGTTTTCACCAAGAAGGTTAGTTGCAACTGTATGTCTAACATAGTGAATACCAGTAAAAATGAGAATGGATCAGAAGCTAAAATAGGAAAAGAACAAGTTAAAGATTACTTAGACAAGTTAAATGTCTTCAAGTCACCAGGGCCTGATGAAATGCGTCTTAGAATACTCAAGGAGCTGACTGATGAGATATCTGAGCCATTAGCAATTATCTTTTAAAAATCTTGGAAGACAGGAGATATTCCTGAAGACTGGAAAAGGGCAAGTATAGTGCCCATCTACAAAAGGGCAAATAAGGACAATCCGGGGAAATACAGTCCAATCAGTTTAATTTCTGTGCCCAGAAAGATGATGCAAATAATTAAGCAATCGATTTACAAAAATCTAGAAGATAATAAGGTAGCAGGTAACAGTCAGCATGGATTTGTCAAGAACAAATCATGTCAAACCAACCACATCGCTTTCTTTGACAGGGTAACCAGCCTTGTGGATAGGGGGGAGGCGGTAGATGTGGTATATCTTGACTTTAGTAAGGCTTTAGATACTGTCACGCATGATCTTCTCTTAATGAAACTAAGGAAATACAACCTAGGTGGAGCAACTATAAGGTGGGTGCAAACCTGGTTGGAAACTGTTACCAGTGAGTAGTTATCAATGTTTCACAGTCATGCAGCCAGGACAAACTTGAGTGGTGTTGCAACCCCATGCGCCCTCTGGCAACCCCACTCACTCATGGTGTCACAAAGCCACCCACTCAAACTTGGCCTGCTGACTTTCCTCGGCTTTAATTATATAAACAGTGCTACAGTTCCTGAGCACAGAGAACAGGTACAATGAGCACAGAAGGAATGCCAGCCAGACATGGTCTGCTTTGAGACCTGGGACTCCAATCAAGATGAAGTTGGAAGCACTGAAGCTGCCATTGTTGGAAGCTGACATGGGTGCGGTGTGATGCTATTGTCCAGCTGCCTTTACAGAATCATGGAATGAAAACTATTGAAGTTATGGGCATCAGATTGAGTGTTATCAGAATCAGTCCCTCAGTTGCTCCAGGGGGTTTATAGTCTGCAAATATTTCCTAGTACATTGCATCAGTACTGGCAGCTGTAGGCCCTCATATTGGAACAACAGACAGCCAAATGTCAGGGGTGTTGCTATTTGGATGCCTGAAATACGTGATCTTACGGTCTCCTTTGGCTCACTCCTCAGAGTATCTGAGCACTTGAACAAATTCATTTTCCTGCCACCTCTGTGAGGCAGGGCAGAGCTATTATCTGCTTGTGCATAGGCTCAGAGACACACTGGGGCTTGCCCACAATCACACAGGGCAAGGGAATCAAACCCGGCTCTCCTGAGCAGCAGACCAGTGCCCAAACCACAGGACCAATCTCCCAGCTGCACCGGCTGGATTATCTGCTGCCCCAGCGCTGCCCCACTGCAACTTGAGACCATTGCTCCTAGTTCTGCCGTCTGCTACCACTGAGAACAGCCTAGCTCCATTCTCCCTGGAACCCCCTTTCAGGTAGTAGAAGGCTGCTATCAAATCCCCCCTCATTTTTTTTCTTTTGAAGACTAAACAAGCCCAGTTCCCTCAGCCTCTCCTCAGAATTCATGTGCTCCAGCCCCCTCATCATTTTTGTTGCCCTCCGCTGGACTCTCTCCAATTTGTCCACATCCTTTCTGATGACCGATTTGGGGAGACTCAGGACTGGAAGGGATTGTTAGGGCCTGGTGGGTGGCAGAATTGGCGACCTTGTGATGGCAGAGAAGGGGAAAAGAGTCAAAGATGGAGGAGCGGGAGGAATGGGGAGAGGCAACAACCATATTGATGGAAAATAGGGCTGAGACCATATGAGACGCCACCAGTGCTGGTGGTCGGGAAGTCATGGAAAGGTCGAGTGACAGGGTGTGTGTGGGTGGGGGATGATGGGTGACGATGCTGAAAGAGATCAGGTGATGGTCGGAGAGGACACTGCTTGTTATGGTGTGATAAGACATTAGTTCTGAGGGACTTCTCAGAATGTGAACTTTCAGAAGGCTAAGCTCAGTCAATTAGGGGCAAAGCACCCTTGATTAATGAAGACACATCCTTTCCCCCTCTGTCAAGCAGGTTTAAAGTCAGTGGCCCCGGTGATCACACTCTGCAGGTGTATTTTCCCACTTTGTCACGAAGCTCTTTGATTTTGACCCCATAAATGATAGGGTTGAGCATGGGGGGCACAAGGAGATAGAGGTTGGCCAAGAGGATGTGAACGTGAGCAGCGTTGCCCTGACCAAACCTGAGTGTCAGGGCAGAGAAGTGGCTGGTAGTACAAGGCATCAGTATCACACGGATGTGGGGTGTGCAGGTGTTGAGGGCTTTTTGTTTGGCTTTTTTGGAGGAGATCCTGAGGACGGCTCTGATGATCAGCCCGTAGGACAGGCCGATGAGTATCAGGTCTGACCCGATGATCACTAATAATATCACCAGGCTGTACATCCTGTTGACAGTGGTGTGCCCACACGACATCTTCACCACAGCAATGTGCTCGCAGTATGTGTGGGGAATAACACGGTTGGCACAGAATGGCAGCCTCCACAGTAGCAGGGGCAATGGCAGAACCAAGAGCACAGCTCCTATCAAACCCACTAGCCCTAGTTTACCGATTTGTGAGTTGATGAGGATGCTGATGTATCTCAGAGGGTCACATATGGCGACGTAACGATCGAAGGCCATTATCACGAGGATGGCTGATTGCATAGCACCAAGTACGTAAAGGAAGAAAATCTGGGTGAGGCAGCCATCCACGGTGATGCCTGTGGAATGGAACCAAAATATGCACAGTGTCTTCGGCGCGATGCTCGTAGACATGCCGATGTCTGTGAGCGCCAGCATGCAGAGCAGCAGGAACATGGGCTTGTGCAGGGTCTGCACTTTGTCAACGACAAACAGAACCGTGACATTTCCCAATAGGCTGATGATGTAGAACATAAAGAAAGGGATGGAAATCCAGATGTAGGCAGTTTCCAGCCCCGGGATGCCATTTAGGACGAAAGTTGATGGGTTAGAGGGGGTGAGGTTGAAAGCTTCCATGAGAGTGTCAAGGCACCGATCAGGTTCAGAAATGCTCAGGGTGCATGTGAAGGGTGAGAATCACAGCGAGAGGGGTTAGGCACTTGGTAACAAATAGCACAGTAAATATTTTACAGTTACTAACAATCTAGAAAGCGGGTGAGCAATGAGGTGGCAACATTATTCCCCTCTATTTGCCACTGGTGAGGTCACATTTGGAGTATTGTTTCCAGTTTTGAGCCCTCCATTAAAGGAAGGATGTGGACAAATTGGAGAGGGGGATTTGATGGCAGCCTTCAAGTGACTGAAGGGGGCTCCTGGAAAGATAGATTTGCAAACATCTAGAAGATAATAAGGTAACAAGTAACAGTCAGCATGGATTTGTCAAGAACAAATCATGTCAAACCAGCCACGTAGCTTTCTTTGACAGGGTAACCAGCCTTGTGGATAGGGGGAAGACAGTAGATGTGGTATATCTTGACTTTACTAAGGCTTTAGATACTGTCACGCATGATCTTCTCTTAATGAAACTAAGGAAATACAACCTAGCTGGAGCTACCATAAGGTGGGTGCAAACCTGGTTGGAAAACCGTTACCAGTGAGTAGTTATCAATGTTTCACAGTCATGCTGGAAGGGCATAACAAGTGGGGTTTCGGAGGGATCAGTTCTGGGTCCGGTTCTGTTCAATATTTCCATCAATGTTTTAGATAATGGCATAGAGAGCACACTTATTAAGTTTGTGGGTTTTACCAAGCTGGGAGGGGTTGCAAGTGCTTTGGAGGATAGGATTATAATTCAGAATCACCTAGACAAACTGGAGAATTGGTCTGAGAAACACAGGATGAAATTCAAGGACAAATGCAAAGTATTCCACTTAGGAAGGAACAATCAGTTTCATGCGTACAAAATGGGAAATTAATGTCTAGCAAGGACCACTGATGAAAGAGATCTGGGAGTCATAGTGGACCACAAGCTAAATATGAGTCAACAGTGTAATGCTGTTGCAAAAAAAGCAAACATGATTCTGGGATGAATTAGCGGGAGTGTTGTAAGTAAGACACGAGTAGTAATTCTTCTGTTCTACTCCATGCTGATTAGATCTCAACTGGAGTATTGCCTTTGGAAGAGAAGACTGAGAGGGGAAATGATAACAGCTTTCAAGTACATAAAAGGTTGTTACAAGGAAGAGGGAGAAAAATTGTTCTTCTTAACCTCTGAGGACAGGACAAGAAGCAACAGGCTTAAATTGCAACAAGGGAGGTTTAGGTTGGACATTTGGATAAACTTCCTAACTGTCAGGGTGATTAATCACTGGAATAAATTTTCTAAGGAGGTTGAGGAATTTCACCACTAGAGATTTTTAAAGAGCGGGTTAGACAAACACCTGTCAGGGATGGTCTGGATATCACTTAGTCCTGCTATGAGTGCAGGGGAAGGGGCTAGATGACCTCTCCAGGCCCCGTCTAGCTCTATGATTCTATTGTTGAAGTAAACTGCTGTGGCCATAAACTTTGGTCAAGAAAAGAGTGTCTTCTGGGTAAAGGGAGGGGGTAAAACAGAGAGTGAGACAGTGCAGAAGAAAAGAATGTAAACAGTGCTGAAAAATATCAACTGTCTTAGCTGAAAATGCTTGTACTGCAGTTTGCTTATGTCTGTAACCTTGACTAATGATAAGAAGAATGAATGCTGTGATTCTAACACTGTTATAAATAGATGTTAACATCTGCCTGAGGGCGGAGACCCTTTACTGACCAGAGACAACCCTGTCAGTGGCTCTCCCCTTGCATATGCTTGTGTTTTTAAAATAATAAAAGAGTCTCAGATCTCTGATGAGCCTCAACTAAAACCCAGAGTGAAGCTTTGTTTCTTCCACACTATGCACAGACTTATTTTAAAACTCTTTTATTCTCTCATGTGATGCTTTATTCCTACAGTTCAGATTAAACAATAGTTTTGTTCAGGAGGGCGAGTTAGTCACTCTTCCCACCATGGGCCACAGACGAGGCTGACATCTGGCATTCAGGGACCAGAGAGGGGGCACAGATGCAAGATGCCCTTTAACTTGGAGGAGGATCCACAGGGTAGAAATGCTGGAGCTTCATCCAATCAGGAAACAGAACTATTCCATGTGCCTTATATAACCTGTTACCACAAAGGAACACAGCTCTGAATTCCAACATTCAACATCAAGCCAGAGAATAAAAGCTTTGACATGGATTTGTTCATTAAATTTCCAGGAGCAAATAAATTTCAGATGATTTGGGAACTCCCCACTGATATTGCATGTGCTATTCTCCATCGCAGAGCACACTGCACCCCTGGAAATGGGACCAACTGAGAAATCCTGACTCGGGGCATCGGGGTTCTTACATTCCTGAGATGGGCGTGTGGAGTGGAGGATCCTCCAGCTACCTAGAGCTGCATGCTCTCCAGACCCTGTCACTGACTCACACCCACAGCCCAGCAGAGTCAGCTGCCGCTGCACAGAACATCTGCCCATCTCAACAGCTGGCAGCTTTTACCCTTCCTTTGGCGTTTGAAAGATTTAAAGATAGAGAAACCTGCCAACGTACCCAATGCCTGTGAGAAGGGGAGCAGCTGCCAGCAGAGATCTGCACCCTAACGGAGAAGGACTCAGTGCAGAGCTTGCATGGGCAATCCAAGCTGGCAGTGCTGTGCGTATGGCTCAGAGGAGTACAGCTGTACAAGGAACTTTTCATATTTGGTTACAAAGGAAGGCATGCGCATAGCTCATTGTTCAAATGGAAAAATAAAACTTCAGTCAAAAGAAAGAGACAGTAGGGCAGTTTGCTATCTTGATTTAGCTTCAGGGAAAACTTCGTCCACGCCTAGCTGATCACGCTTAGCAGTCAGCACATTCTAACTGCCTCTTAGCTTTCAGCTACATGTTCAAACTGTCTTTGTGACAAACTTCATGTTTCCAAATTCCCCCTCTTTGTGCTATGAAGCACAACAAACTGTAGCTCTAGTTTGACACAACCCTTTAATTTCCCTTATCAACTTCTATATGCATGATACCCTGTACCTCTTCATATTCTTCTATTTGTTCCTTTAAAATCCTTGCATACATTAGCTGAATAGCTCTGCGTTCAGCAATTTGAGCCTGGGTAGTCATCTGACGTGTGGCACAGGTACAGCAAAGCTTGATAAGCATAAAAAGGGCATAAATGCACACACTTATGCCATGGAGAAACAACAGACCTCAGCTAATGGTGGAGCTGATGTTTCCAATTTGGGAACTAAACCAGCTCCAGAAGTTCCAATCATCTGACTGGTGTAATTTCTTGGTAGCTTCTTGTATTTTCTGCAAAGCTCCAGAAATACCCCTCTCGTTATCTGGGATGTAAGTGCAGCACTCCTGGCTAATAATTCCTCAAGCTCCTCCTTTCTCAGCCAGAATGAGATCATGCCTATGCGGTTTTGAAGGGTCATCTGCCTTATAGCACTTACCTCCTCAGTGAGAGAGGCAATAGAAATGACGGTATTGTTTACTACCTCTTCTAGAACTGAAGACACCCTTCTTATTTCTCGGAGGGCCAGTCCTACCCCATACTGAGGAAAGGTAATACCCCAATATCGTTGGGTTTCAGTGATGGGTCTTTTGGCCCATTTTAGAAAGAGAGTGTGAAGGCTGTGGGTGGTATGATAGATGGCAGGCCGCAGATAGGTGGGATAACAAATTCCATTCTATTCTGCTGGCCAACGCTTATATGTCTTATTCCCGCACACCCAATATTCCCCTGGCCTGGCTGTGGTTCCATAGTCACATTGCTTAATTTGGAACCAAGCAAGCCAATATGGAACCAGTAAGTTCAGGCTTAACCTTACACCGTCCTTCAGAGCAGCCTTAGTTGTGGCAAATCCTCTTCATGTGTTGGAATCAGTTTATTTTCTCTTTTCAAATAGGGGAGAGGTTACCAGCATGTCACCCACCCTACTCGTTTAGAGTCTGTTTCAAGGCTATGTAGTGGGTTAGTCTCACATGTCCGCAGGTCATAGTGTGGCATGGTGTGTGTCATTCATCGAGGCCGGGGTCTGATACTGAGGCCTTGGTGTTTGTCATGCTTTCTTCAGCGAGGGGACTTTTCTGCAATGTGATGCATGGATCCAGTTGCTTTTCCCTTCACACTTAACCGCTGTGTGGGTAGTGAGTAGGACTTGAAATGGGCCGGTCCACTGAGCGGCAAGTGCGTTCTTTCACTGGTGGTTCTTATCAGGACACAATCTCCGGGCTGGAGGTCATGGCACAGCTCCGTTGGTGAGGATTGCTGGGCTTCCTTAACCTGTGAATGAAATTGCTGTACACATGCAATTAACTTCTTACAATAGTCTATCACCAGGAATTGTAGGGATTGTAGGGATTGTAGGGATTGTAGGGATGCATGTGAACTGCATGTGAACTGCATGTGAACTGCTATCCTGTTCAGGGGGTCAACCCACAGACCCAAAGAATTGAGGATGCATCCCGCCATCTGCCAAGCAGACAATTCTTGAAGTGATGCAGCCGATTGTAATTGAGTAAGGTCGGGATTGGGTGAGGCATGACCACCTTGAAGTGATAAAGGCATGAGGTGACATGCTGGGAAAGAAGAAGAATGGAATGGTCAGGAGGCGGCCTGTTTGGCATAAAAGTCAGCCAACAAATTTCCTTTGGCCACTGTGTCAGTGGAAGCTATATGGGCCTGGCATTTAACTATAACAAGTTTAAAAAGCAGTTTAATGGCATCCAATAGTTTGGACACAAAGGGGACATTTTTGATAGGAGTGCCTGCAGCTTTTTTCTTTTTTTTTCTCTTTTTTTTGGTTTCAAGTAATTTATTTACTGCCCAGATATGTCAATTATTTGCAGTTCCTTTATACTACTTTATCACCAGAAAAAGATCCGGAATCTTTCCCCATTCTTCTTGTTCTGGCTGCCTTTCCCACAGCCACAACTTTGGTCTTTAAAGGATGCTGAACTTTATAAAACATGGACGTACCCAAATGGTTAAATGCTAACCAAACCTATTTATCTGAAACCACAAAGCAGGGTTTCTTTAGAAACTAAGAGTGTTCATTTAGGTCCTTAAAACCATACAGATTTACACAATATATTTGCACACACAAATTCTCTTTTTCCCTTGCACTGCTCTAATTATTTTCATTCAGCTGTACACAAATTACATTCCCTTGATCTGCTGGCAATGCTCCCCACAATGTTAATAGTTAAATGGGTACCGTGAACACAGTGGCTCGAGGAAGCCTCCTTGAACCATGCTGGTATTAGCATTTTGAGAAGCCCTTGCCACAATTTTGTTTGTGTTTGCGTAATATTTTTTACACTAGAATTTTTACAGACTTATACTTCAATTTTTATTTTGTACATTTAAAACAGTCAAATTTTAATGGAAACCCTTTATTTCCTTTTGTAAATTTGACCAATTGTTTAGTAATCAAATGATTTAAACTAGATTGTTCCTTTGCCTGCTGCCTGCAGCAGTTATATACAATGAATTGTTTACAGACAATTCCTTTAGGAAAAGGGCCCATTTTCCTTCAGAAGAGCTGTAAAGGCTCTTGGGGACAGAACATGGTATTAGCCACTACCTGACCCCTTTGTGTCATTTGTTTAACTATTAGATTTCTACACAACGTGACTGTACCAAATTATACATATATTTACTTTATTAAATATTATTAAACCAAAATATTTTAACACTGTTACTTGTATACCATTTTCATAACTCTTACCCTTCAACATTCCACAACTTTTAACTCTTCAATTGTCTTTAACTTTTGTAGTATTAATTCTTACAAAAGCTACCTTTAACTCCTTTCCTTTTCTTAAATTACTTACTTTTCCATTCAATTAATCATATTTTAGCTTTATTATATCATTCTTTGCTGCCATAGCTTGGACATTTCACTGGCAACATAGGTTTGTGATAGTAAACCCTTTGTTCTTTTACTGTATTTATCAGCCACTGTTTTTAATGAGCTGCATACTTAAGGTGGCATATTTTGATTGTAAAACATGAGCCACCAGGCACAATATTTGCAACACAGCTTCTTTAGTCTGTGCTTTTTTAAACATTTTTTACTTTTAAAGTATATGTAAGATTCCCTTCCTTAAAATTTTAGAAAAACAAAAGTGCAAGGTGTGGGGGAGGGGGGGTGAAAAGCAACAAATTAGTTCTGTGAAATCATTTTAAAGCACAGGCTAACCACACCCATATTCCTTTAACATTCCAACTGCACCTTTAACCGTTAAGTGTTAAACAAAAGAAAAAGTGACAAGAAGGGTAGGGGGAGAGAAGAAGGGGGGGGGGAAAAAAGGGGAAGAAAGAAAATGCAGAGAAAGCGGGGGAGGGGGAGGAAAAAGCAGAGAGGGAGAGGAAGGGGAGGGAGGAGAAGAAGCAGGAGGAAAAAAAGGGTTCTTGAATGCCAGAATGCTTTTCAAAGAGAAGTTGTAATCGGTTTAAATAGTCATATGATTCTTCACCTGGTTTTTATTCACAATTACAAATGTGTGTCCAGTCAGTTTTTCGAGGAAAAAGTTCTGGGTTAGCCCAGAGTAATTCTCTCCTAGCATCTATGAGGTCTTGGTCCACATGTGGGTCCATGGTTGTCCAAGCAACCTGCCTGAAATGTTTATCCTTATCCCTGCTAGGGACCACTAACCTAAGGAGGCAGTTCAAATCCTGGTATGTGGGGTTCTAACAATTAATCGATATTTCTAATTCTTCTTTAAACTTTTGAGGGCTATCCCTGGGGTTTGGGAAATCTTTAACTATGTTTCTAAGTTCAGTGGCTGTCCATTGTTGATACACTTCCATAATACGATCCCCAGCCCCTGGAACTTGTTGCAATGGGGCAATAAGCTCTGTTGCTTCAGTCTGCCTATTATACTTACTACAAGTTCTATCACTAATTGGGGTCTCATATTGTGTATTATTGGGCCTTTGGCAAGGTATCGGGATTTATCTGGGTCTTGCGGTGCCTCATAAGAGGGAGGTGGGGCCATAGGGCTTGGGCCCCCTGCCACAGATAAGGCTGGACTGGGAGGAAGGGGTTAGCGGCAAGCCCGGGGCAAGTCCAGAACATCCGTCTGATCCTGGTCATCTACCTTGTCCTCTAATTTGGTTGAAAGTTGAGGGTAAAGTGGAACGCGAGATGGTCCATGGTCTGTCAGCCTCCTGTGGCTTTTTTTCGTTAGTCTGGTCCAGTGGCTTTTACAGGTTTTCAATAGTATTCTGCAATCTTTTAACCTTAAACTTTTCCCTCCTGTTATAAGACTCCTCATACCATGCAAAATATGTCTGCCAGTCCGGCTGTTTAATCCTAGCTCCCTTTGACTCCCAGGCTCCTCTTAAGTGGAGAACTGTGTCATGGGAAAAGAGCCTTCCTTTGGGAACTGTTTGACCGGATTATGATGAGTGAGAGAGTTCTATTGGACCATAATTCACATACATATAAAAGCGGGGGACTCTTTTGGCGGAGCCCCTTTACTTTGTCCCATACCCATATTGAATACAATAATCAACATCCTTTCAAACAATATAAAACCATAAACCAGAGTTGACTTATTCAGTTTCCTTATTCAGTTTCCTTTACTTAGGATCTGGCCGTAAGGTTGTTTTCCATTTGCCCACTGCCAAGTTCGGTTAGAGGTGGCTGTGCGGGAAGGGAGATGCACGACACTACCAATGGCCTCGGAGACCAACTCTTAGGGATTTTAAAAGGCCCCTTACCTAGTTGTGGTGCCGTTGGCGTCTGAAGTTGAGACAGCTACCGATCTCCTTTCTCGCTCTGCACGCCCCATCTGAGTCCGGTTCTTACAATCGCGTAAACCTTATCCCAGGCTTTGTCAGCAATAAGTGCAGGGTAAAGAGTCAGGTCATGAATTAGAGGAGGAGATAACACAGAATTATCACCCAAATCTTTCAGGGTTCACAGAACCACCAGCAGCAAACTACCCCATTTAAAGGACAATTTGAAGGGTGCCCGCAATTGTACTCTCATTCTTGTTACTCTGCCCATGTAAAGACTGACGTTGGCACACCCAGCCGAGCTTCAGTGCTCCGAGTCCCGGCACCAAGAATTGTAAAAGAAAACACAGTCTTCACTTCTGTTTGGGTGGGCAGGGAAAAGATCTTTATTACAAGGTAATTACGTGGGGCAAGAGCTTCAGCTGAACTGCGCCCCTGATCTGCGTTGTGTGAGAATTTTTATACAGACTTATTACCACATCATTGTTATACAGAAAAATGTATTAAGCACGCATAATACAAAGAAGAAATAATGGTGAGTTGTACAAACAGTGTCATGCATACAGCTGCACAAGGAACTTCCTGTATTTGCTTACATTCCCATGTTTGGTTACAAAAGAAGGCATACACATAGCTTCTTGCTAAATTGGAAAAATACAACTTCAGTCAAAAGAAAGAGATAGTTTGCTATCTTATTTAGCTGGAGAGAAAACATCTCCCACACCTAGCGGACCGCGCTTATCGATTAGCACACTCCTAACTTCCTCTTAGCCTTCAGCTACATGCTCAAACTGTCTTTGTGACAAACTTCATGTTTCCACACTTCCCTCCCTCATCGTGTAAGCGTCCGGATTGTATTGCTAGCAGCTTAAATAAACAGCTCTTGTGGGCAGCAGCTCACTCGACTGCTCTTTTCTCGCCAACGAGATCTCAAACCACGAACCCTCCAACTCAGCGGAGTACAATTGGTGTCACGAACAGGATCTCGGTGAGGTGAGATGCGCGGACGGGACAATGTCCCTTTTTGGGAAAAAGGTCAAGGGAGCGGACAGCCGCTGCATCCCAGAGTGGCCCAATACCGGGTGGTGGTCTCCCATGGCGGCACTGGTGGATCGGTTGGCTGCATCGCCTGCCCGACCCGAGTTACAGGGAAAGGTTACCCCACAGGGGTTGTTAAAGGCTTTAGGCGAACTTGGACTGAAAAAAAGAGGGAGCGCAGAACAGACGGTGGCAGGGGAGTTGGGGTGGCTCCTAATGATTGTGCTCCGCTGCCTAGAGGACCAACTCTGAGAAACGTAGATGGGGGGGGAGGCATTCCGGGAAGACCTGGACGCCGCAAGGGAAGCCCAAATAGTGGCGTGGGAAGTGGCAGAAGTGTCTACCGCCCGTGCCGATGACTGGGAAACTAAGTGCAAGCATTTAAGGCACAAAAACCTTGGCACTTAAGCAGGGATAGATTTGTGACTGTGTCAGAGAGTCAGGCTGTTTAGAAAGAAACAACCTGAGAACTCATTACCCTCAGGGGACGATCCCAATTCCAAACCCCAATCCCTGCCCTTTGACAAAGATAGTTCCCCTCTGTATAATCCCTCTGGAACAAAACAGAAAAATGCAGCAGCAATTTGGCTCTTGTGGAAAGTCTGAAATTCAGGCTACGTGATCAGGAGTCAAGCACTTCATTAACAGAAAAGGTGGAATCCTTAAATAATGTTTTACAGAGGATAGTAAAAAGACTGACCAAGAAGCAGGGCAGAGCATCTGCTAATCATAGCCATTGTGAATCCCTGATTAAGCTGTTAAAGAATGTGTTGCTGTTAGCCTGGAACTTAAAATGATTTTACAAGGTTAATTGGTTACTTCCCCCCACACACACACTTGCACTTCTGTTTTTCTGAGATGTTTAACAAAAGGAATTTTGGAGACAGTTTTAATGCTAAAAATTATGGCAGCCAAGAATAATGCAATAACATTTATATATAGTAAATGGAAGGCAAAAGTAAGTGACGAAAGAGAAGAGTTAAAAAAGTAGCTTTGGTAATAATAAATACTACAGAAGTTGAAGGGAATGAAACAGTTAAGAAATGCAGAAATGCTTAACGGGTAACAGTGTTATGAGGAGGAAGTTTGTGTTTTAATGATTTCGTTTTGTTAGCAAAGTAACCCTTCATAAAATTCTATATATTTTTTTTAAAAACCAAAGTTATGGCCGTGGAAAAGTCAGCCAGACACAGGAAAATATGGAGGTAATTCCTCTGTTTTGCCTGCAATCAGCAAGGAGATTTGTAAAAGCAAGAAGTATTTTAAGCAATAATCTGTCACTCCCAAAAGGGGATAGAAAAATGTTCTTTTTGTATTTCAGAACTTCAGGAAAAGTGCACATAAGTAAAACAGCTGAAGAACAATACCATGAATTTATTATTACAACAAAGATTGTGTTTTGTATTTCATGCTTGGCTATTATACAAAAAACAAATATCATATCCGGAGTTGACTCGACAGAAGACCCCGAGCCCGCTGGCATGAAGTGGTGGCGGGTTGCCCCCGACAGGCTTTGCGGTACGAGCCTACACAACAGGGGACCAACGCCCCTATGTACCACTGATTATTTATGGGAAAAAAGGAAGGAACCCCCAATGGGTGATGGCCCTTGTGGGTACGTGGGTGGAAGTAACTTTTGTCAATGGGAATCCCAATCGAGTCCCGGGGGCTGCTGCTAACACTATTGGAAGCAGTGCAAGGGCGGAACGTGCGGGATATAGCAGTGTTGCTCAGGCAGAGGGATCAATTGGGAGACCTGGGGATATCTCAGTCCCGCCCCGTGGATGTAAAGAAACTGCCCCGGCCTCAGCGGGAGCGGCCCGTAAGGGCCCATGCGCAAACTGGATGGATCCTGGAGAATAACAGTGGATTACCGGAACCTGAATGAGCATGTACCGCCTCTGAGCGTGGCTGTCCTCAATATCATTATTATTGTGGAGCAGATGGCCCAGGAGATACGTTCACAATTTTATTGAAAAATGGTAACCTGCCTGCTTATTTCCCTGCCATCAGATTATCCTCAGAAGTCTGATCTGGGGGGGAACCCATGCATGGCAATAATGGGAAAGCTGTATAGCAGAGTCCACCATATTTGCGGTATGTGTGATCAACACACCCCTAGCTCCTCGCCTGACCCTACCGTCCACCGTCACCCTACCCCGAGCTATGATGCTGGCAAAGATGGGGGAGGAGGTGCAACACCTGTTCCGCCTAGCGGCAGAAACCTCACACCAAGCGACAGTTAACGTGTCACATGGCAGGTCCGCTCCTGGGGCAGCCAGCTTAAGGGAGAATGGGGCTTCCCTCTCTCATTGTGGTAAACGCCAGTAATGTATTGCTAGTAGCTTAAATAAACAGCTTTTGTGGGCACTGGCTCGCCCGACTGCTCTTTTCTCGCCACCGAGATCTTAAACCACGAACCCTCCATCTAGGCGGTATACGCTTGAACAAGAAGTAGCCCTTTCCCCTGGTTTCTGGGGAAGGCCCAGCACACAGAAAAGTTGATCTTGAAGAAAACAGAGGATGAGTAAAACCCAGCCCAACCTGCGCTATAACAACTGGCTTCTTTCCTCCCTCTCTCTAAAGCAAAAACCATTTCAGCTGTCCTCAGAGATGTATATGTCAGACCCTGGCTCCACCACCTGACTATAATAACCACACCCAGGGTAGGGGCTTGTGTTATAAATGGTCTGCCCTCCATTTTGAATCCACACACAGTCTTGCCTCCCACCCACCACTCTCTGCAGCACAGTGTTTCTGCTCTGCTGTGGGAGGAAAAGGAAGAACAGAGAGAGGGAAGATTGTGAATTTAGTTAGCCTGTAGCTGAAGAGCAAATGTGAGGAAATTCAGAGGGCTGCTCTTGTGTGGTCTCCGGAGCAGCAGCTTCCATTGTGTTTCTTAGGTGTCTAAAGCATTTAGGGCAGGACTGGACAAAATAACATGTGAGAAAGTAATAATA
The DNA here is from genome assembly GCF_026122565.2 of Emydura macquarii macquarii. Classification (NCBI taxonomy): domain Eukaryota; kingdom Metazoa; phylum Chordata; order Testudines; family Chelidae; genus Emydura; species Emydura macquarii. The sequence goes on from NW_027131034.1 coordinate 16,978, forward strand.
GTTAATAGTTAGGGAACCCCACGACTGCAGCATGTCACTGAGGGCCCGTGTGCTTCATCAGACATCCTGGTAGCCACCACTGGGGACTAAATAGCCCTTGCGTGCCTCTTGGTAGTTACAGTGCTTTACCTCAAACACAACTACAGCTGCCGCTGCATCAGACTGTGCCCCAGAACAGAAGATGTGGCTCTGCTGAGCTGGTGTGAAGAAGCAGGAGGAGTCATTCTTGCTCTGCCTTGCGGTACGAGGGGGATGCAGCCAGAACTGGATGGCTCATTGATAGCAATGCAGCATCTGGGGTCTGTTGTCAGATAATCTGGGGGAAAGCAGCAGGGGAAGAATGCTTTGGTGATTAGGTGAAATGATCTGTCACATTGAAGACTGCGTCTGGTTCCTGGTTCTGCTACCGTCTTCCTGTGGGACTTTGTTGAAGTCAAATCTCCTGCAGTTTGGAGCAGTGTAGGAGCTATGACACATCTCTGAACAGTTCTGCTTCCGATTCAGCAGATGGCAGCCTTGCACGCCGTGCACCCAGAGTGCCGCTCAGAGCTGTGTTTTCCCTCCTCCCACTCTGCCTTTCCCAGCATGGGGGGCCCTTAGTGAACGGTCCAGGCAGCTGTGCGTCAATGCCCAATGCAGATGTGAGCGCTGGGGACTGGGGGTCAGTGGGCGTGGCCTTCTGACTGCGAGTCACTGGGGCGCAGGGAGGGATTTGAGTTTGGATTTGGGGCAGAGAGGGAATGGAGGGTTTTACAAAGTGAAACTCATGCTCTGCTTGCTCTGCCTTCAGCAGGCTGTTTGTTCTTTCCCTGATGCTTTTCCTTAGTGTAAAATGAAGTCACCCCGTCTGTGAGGAGAATGCTCGGTTTGCTTTCTGTGCAGGGAAAGCAGAACAAGGCCTCTGAGACAGCCACTTCCTTGGCCAGCCCCTGGGATTGAGTCAGGGCCCTCAGGGACCAGGAGCCCAAGTTTCTACAGCTCTGATAAGGGCTTTATCCCTACCAGAGAACCCAACTCCTAGCCTCTGTGGACTGGACAGGAGATGCACCGAGTCCATGGCCAATAGTTAGAGACATTGCTTTATATGTGCACTTTTGGCGCTCAGGGACTGAGTTAGTGTGAGGGATGAGGCTCAGAGGCAGGGTGCCAGGCTAGTGGTGCTGCACTTTCTTCCTGTGCGTCTCGGTGAGCCTAGAATTTGAGCAGGGCAGCGTCTCAGAGCTTCTCCATGTGCTTTCACTTACAATAGGCCTAATTCCCTGACCTTTACCACATTGTTAATAGCCATAAATGCAGCCACCTCTAGGGCAGAGCATGACCACTGTTTAACCCACACACAGGAACACCACAAACCAGTTTACGCTAGAGAGGGAAGAGCACTGTATCCCATTGAAAGTGCTGGGGGAATTTAGGAATTCTGAATATACAGAAATTATCAGGATTGGAATTGGATGAGGACATGAGGACATGAGCATGTGCTCATCCCTCTAAGTCCTAACACGGCACACATTAAAGGTATTAAAAACTGGCTAACTGATAGGTCTCAAAATGTAACTCTTAATGGGAAATCATCATTGAATGGGTGTTTCCAGAGGTGTCATAGAATCTAAGGGCAGAAGGGACCACCCTATTTTAGAATCATAGAATATTAGAGTTGGAAGGGACCTCAGGAGGTCATCTAGTCCAACCCCCTGCTCAAAGCAGGACTAACCTCAGCTATATCATCCCAACCAGGGCTTTGTCAAGCCTCAGCTTAAAAACCTCTAAGGATGGAGATTCCACCACCTCCCTAGGTAACCCATTCCAGTGCTTCACCACCCTCCTAGTGAAAAACTTTTTCCTAATGTCCAACCTAGACCTCCCCAACTGCAACTTGAGACCGTTGCTCCTAGTTCTGTCATCTGCCACCACTGAGAACAGCCTAGCTCCATCCTCCCTGGAACCCCCATTCAGGTAGTTAAAAGCTGCTATCAAATCCCCCCTCATTCTTCTCTTTTGCAGACTAAACAAGCCCAGTTCCCTTAGCCTCTCCTCATAAGTCTTGTGCTCCAGCCCCCTAATCATCTTTGTTGCCCTCCGCTGGACTCTTTCCAACTTCTCCACATCCTTTTTGTAGTGGGGGGCCCAAAACTGGACACAATACTCTAAATGCGGCCTCATCAATGCCTAATAGAGGGGAATAATCACTTCCCACGACCTGCTGGCAATGCCCCTCCTAATGCAGCCCAATATGCCATTAGCCTTCTTGACAACCAGGGCACACTGCTGACTCATATGCAGCTTTTTATCCACTGTTACCCCCTGGTCCTTTTCTGCAGAACTGCTGACTAGCTCGTCGGTCCCCAGTCTATAGCTGTGCATGGGATTCTTCCTTCCTAAGTGGAGGACTCTGCACTTGTCCTTGTTGAACCTCATTAGATTTCTTTTGGCCCAATCCTCCAGTTTGTTTAGGTCCTTCTGTATCCTATCCCTACCTTCCAGGGTATCTACCACTCCCCCCAGCTTAGTGTCATCCACAAACTTGCTGAGGGTGCAATCTACCCCATCCTCCAGATCATTAATGAAGACGTTGAACAAAACCGGCCTCAGGACCGACCCCTGGGGCACTCCTCTTTTGATCGGTTGCCAGCTAGACATGGAGCCATTGATCACAACTCATTGAGCCCTATGCTCTAGCCTGTTCTCTATCCAATTTATAGTCCATTCATCCAACCCATACTTCTTTAACTTGCTGATAATGATACTGTGTATCAAAAGTTTTGCTAAAGTCAAGGTATATCACATCCACCGCCTTCCCTACATCCACAGAGCCAGTCACCTCATCATAGAAAGCAATCAGGTTGGTTAGGCGTGACTTTCCCCTTGATGAATCCGTGTTGACTGTTCCTGATCACCTTCCTCTCTTCCAAGTGCCTTAAAATGGATTTCTTAAGGACCTGCTCCATGATTTTTCCAGGGATTGAAGTGAGGCTGACTGGTCTGTAGTTCCCTGGATCCTCTTTCCTCCCTTTTTTTAAAGCTGCGCACTATATTTGCTTTTTTCTAGTCCTCAGGGACCTCCCCCTGTTGCCAAGAGCTTTCAAAGATAATAGCCAATGGCTCTGAAATCACCTCAGCCAATTCCCTCAGCACCCTCAGGTGCATTGCATCTGGCCCCATGGACTTTTGAATGTC
>NW_027131035.1:0-2027 GCF_026122565.2 Emydura macquarii macquarii
ACTCTGGAAGCTTTTGTGGAGGGTGACAATGTGTTCAATGGAGAGCGGACACGTAGTCGAATTCGTAGAGGGATAACTCGAGCCACATCTGGATGTGTTAGTCGGCACTCTGGAAACGTCTGTGGAGTGTAAAAGTGTGTTCAATGGAGAGAGGGCTAAGAGATGAGTTCGTAGACGGGTAACTCGACCCACTTCTGGATGGGTCATTTCCTGACGCTCCCCTCAGGGCTGAGAGTTAGAGCCCGCCTAGACTCCCATCATGTGTCTGTCGGCACTCTCTGGAGTGTTCAATGGAGAGAGGGCTCAGAGATGAGTTTGTAGAAGGGTAACACAACCCACTACTGGAAGGTTTATTTCCTGACTCTCCCTTTCGGGACTGACAGTTATAATCCCCATAGACTCATGATGTGTCGGCACTCTGGAAACTTCTGTGGAGTGTAAAAGTGTGTTCAATGGAGAGAGAGAGATGAGTTCATAGATGGGTAACTCGACTAACTTTCTGACTCGACCCACGGTGCTGTTTTAAACTCCCCATAGACTCCCATGATGTGTAAGTCGGCACTCTGGAAGCTTCTGTGCAGGGTGTAAGTGTGTTCAATGGCGAGAGAGATAAGAGATGAGTTCGTAGAGGAGTAACTCGACCCACTTCTGGATGGGTCATATCCAGACTCCCTCCCACTGGACTGACAGTTAGAACCACGATGCACTCCTATGATGTGTCACTCGGGACTCTGGAAGCTTCTATGGAGGGTGAAAGTGTTTTCATTACACAGAGGGCACAGAAACGAGTTCGTAGAGGGGTAACTTGACCCAATTCTGGATGGGTCATAGCCAGACTCCACCCCTCTGGACTGACAGTTAGAACCCCCTTAGACCCCATGATGTGTCAATCGGCACTCTGTAAGCTTCTGTGGAGTGTAAAAGTGTGTTCAATGGAGGAAGGGCTCAGAGATGTGTTTAGTAGACCCACTAGATGGGTCATTTCCTGACTCCCCCTCTGCTGACAGTCCACTACTGGATGGGTCATTTCCTGACTCCCCCCTCAATGCTGACAGTTAGAACCCCCATAGACCCCATGATTTGTCAATGGGCACTCTGGAAGTTTCTGTGGAGGGTGAAAGTGTGTTCAATGGAGAGAGGGCTCAAAGATGAGTTCGTAGAGGGGTTACTCGACCCACTACTGGAAGGGTCATTTCCTGACTCACCACTCAGAGCTGACAGTTAGAACCCCCATAGACACCCAGGATGTGTCAGTCGGCACTCTGGAAGCTTTTGTGGAGGATGACCATGTGTTCAATGGAGAGCGGACACGTAGTCGAATTTGTAGAGGGATAACTCGATCCACATCTGGATGTGTCAGTCGGCACTCTGGAAACTTCTGTGGAGTGTAAAAGTGTGTTCAATGGAGGGAGGGCTCAGAGATGTGTTAGTAGAGTTAGTCACTCGACCCACTACTGGATTGGTCATTTCCTGACTCCCCCTTCAATGCTGACAGTTAGAATCCCCATAGAATGCCATGATGTGTCAGTCGGACTCTGGAAGCTCCTTGGAGGGTGAATGTGTGTTCAATGGAAAGAGGGCTCAGAGATGAGTTCGTAGAGGGGTAACTCGACCCACTTCTTGAAGGGTCATTTCCTGACCCCCCCCTCAGTGCTGACAGTTTAAACTCCCCATAGACTCCCATGATGAGTAAGTCGGCACTCTGGAAGCTTCTGTGCAGGGTGTAAGTGTGTTCAATGGAGAGAGAGATAAGAGATGAGTTCATAGAGGAGTAACTCGACCCACTTCTGGATGGGTCATATCCAGACTCCACCCCTCTCGACTGACAGTTAGAACCCCTTAGACACCCATGATGTGTCAATCGGCACTCTGTAAGCTTCTGTGGAGGGTGAAAGTGTGTTCAATGGAGAGAGGGCTAAGAACTGAGTTCGTAGAGGGGTAACTCGACCCACTACTGGATGGGTTATTTCCTGACTCCCCCTCAATGCTGACAGTTAGAATCCCCATAGAATGCCATGATGTGTCAG
>NW_027131036.1:0-2025 GCF_026122565.2 Emydura macquarii macquarii
GTCAGCCCGGCCTCGACACGCTGGGTCACTGCCGTCCCGCAGCCATGGGGAAAATCAGAGCCACTGGGCGGGCGGCAACGTCTCCTGGCCCACGGAGCTCTGCACACAACCCTGGCCAGCGCAGGCTTGTGGGTTTAAATGTATATAAGAAAATCATGTGTTGAAAGTTGGGTTTTGTTGGTAACGACCCCGTAGGGGGTGGAGGTTTCCAAAGCAAACCTGATGGTTGCGTGGACACGTTTGTTATTGTAGGGTCACCCCGGCGGGCTGGCCATGGCAGTAAACACATGTCAGCATCTGGTTCCCATGGCAGGGAGCGGGCGTGCCGTGGGGTTTCGGCTGGAATGAATTGAGTGAGGTTGCGGGAACCCCTTGATTCTGCCTAGCCCTAACGGGGGGGGGGGAGGGGGACATAGAGGGGGGAGCCCTGCATGAACACAGCCTCTCTGCCCCCCACCCGCCAGGCCTTGCTCACTGCTCTAGGGGCTCTGTCTGCGTGAGCACCGCCAGGCGCGGCCAGACCCACACGCGCTTAGCCAGGTCCCTGCCCCGCTGCTGTGGCCATCGCTGATGGGCACCAGCTGCCCGTGACATCGCCCCTCCGCCAGGCCCCGCGTCAAGCGGCTGCTCCCACCCACCAGGGCCGGCTGCTGGGCTGACGGGGATGCAGGCTCGGCGCCTCCCGCAGGGAGAAGGAAATCTGCGGTGACGCCGTCCGGCTTGTCACTGCTGGGGCTGCAATGAGCGGGGCTGGGAGCGGGGCACCCCGGGCACAGCCCTGCCCCCTTGCCCCCTCCCCTGGCGCAGGGCTTGCCACGTTCATCCACCCATCCGAGATGGGCCTGCCAGGAGCTGGGCAAAGCCGGCTCTGCCAGCGGCCCCCGCCCACCGCTACGGAGCTGGGCCTCCTGCCCAGAGATGGCAGGGGAGCACGGCGCTGCAGGGGGGGGCAGGGTGGGGGGGACACGGTCTCATCTCAGGGAGCCCCTTCCAGCGGGACCCCCCGACATGCATCAGTGCAGGGGCTCAGACCCCCTGTTCTGCTGCAGAGAGCGCCCCTCCCGTCAGGGCTAGGGCACAGCCCCCCCCCCCGCCTACCTGAACTCCCTGACACGACACCCGTCTTCTCCAGCGCCCCCTCCCCGACAGGGCGTGGATGCCAGCCGCCTGCACCAGGGAGCCCTGTGCCTCACGGCCACTGGCCACCGGCTTCCTGCCCTGGCCAGCCCGCGGCCCAGGGTCTGTCAGGCTCCCTCTGACTCCTGCAAAGCACCGGGGAGGGGGCAGGTTAGTGCCGAAGGTGGGGAAGGGGCCCCGGGCCCTGCAGATCAGGAGGGGGATTTGGCCCCACGCCTCGCAGGCTCCACTCCCCAAGGACCCTCCCCAGCCCTGGCCCGTCAGCCCTGGGGTCAGGGAAAGGCCCCAGATCCCTCACCCCAGCCCCTGTCTAGCCCCGGTGTCACCTTCCCCTCCCAGGGTTCCCCCAGCACCTACTGCACCCCAATCCAGCCCCAGCGGACAGCCCCACAACCCTGCCCCCTTGGCTGGCCTCTCCGGGTCTCTGCGAACCCCGACTCTCTCCTCCCTGGGAATCTCCCTGGCCTTCCAGCTGCTGGGCGCTGTTCCCATTCCCAGGGGGGCTCCCTCGTGCCAGCCTGTCCGTGGGTCCCCCAGCCGGGTCCCTCTGCCCGCACTGCCCGCACTGCCCTGGGAGCACTCCACGTTCCCCGCCCTGTCTCCAGGCTGCGTGGGAGCCCAGCAGGGGCCTGAAAACTCCCCCAGTCCCCTGACTACAAGGGGGGACCAGAGCAGGCAGCAGGAGCCCGGACGAGAAATCAGCCCCCTCGGGGCCTCTGCCCCCGCTGGGTACAGGGCCACCCGACCTCCCCAACTCTATCCCACCGCCCCTCCCCAACGCCCGGCAGCCCCTGCCCCTCGCTCCCCGCCCCTCCCCCCACGCCCCAGCCCCACTGCCCCTCACTCTCCAACCCTCTCCCCCATCCCACCAGTCCCCCTGCTCCACAC
>NW_027131037.1:0-2046 GCF_026122565.2 Emydura macquarii macquarii
ATGTTCTGTGTTGTTTGTCTTCTTACTAACATTTTGTGTATTGTGTTTTAAAAAAAACTGGGGAAAGGTAAATCTATGTATAATTTGGTCCAGTCACATTGCATGGAACCCTGATAGTTAAACAAATGACACAAGGGTTGAGGTAGTGGCTGCTACCATGTTTTTGTGTCCAGGAGCCTTTACAGCTATTCTGAAGGGAAATGTGTCTGTAAACAATTATTTGTAAATAAAGGGACAATCTGACTGGAATCATTTGACTACTTAACAACTGGTCAAAATTATAAAAAAGGGAATAAGGGATTTCCATTAAAAGTTGACTGTCTCTGAAGGGACAAAATGGGAATCTGTGTGCAGTTGTGTAAAAGGAATTGGAGCAATCCATGTATATTAAGCAAACACAGACAGCTCGTGTTGCTTGGCTTTGTTACGAAGCATTTCATTTTTTGGATATCCCAGTGACAAGAGAACATGATCATGGCAGGGGCAGGAAGAACCAAAATAGTAAAGGAAATGCTGGATTGGGGAAGTCAAATTCAAGAATTGCAAAAATCTGACCCAGGACTGGTGGGCCTCACAAAACTAGGGACCGAGCATGTACCGAAGGGAACTAAGGGAAGGTATTTGATGTGCTCTAACAAGTGAGGGAGTAGTAATGCCGTGCCCTCAGGGAGGTTGGATGGCTTTCCTAAGCTGGGTGCCCGGGAGCTTGGTGGAGGGGCACCCTGGATTTGAGGAGGAATTAGGGAATTTTAAAAAGGTTGTGCTGGTGGCAGGAATGGCAGCCAAATTGAAGTCACCCCTGGACCATGGTTTAGATTGTGCTATGCATAATTCACCTCACAAGGTGCTAAGATGAGACTTAATGAGACAAGCCCCCCAAGGACCTTTGGACAGAATACAAATTGACTACACAGGAGCCCTAGCACTGGATCAAAGGAGAAATTGATTCATGTTGATGGTGGTCGGTGCTTTCAGCAGGTGGGTGGGAGCGTTTGTCACAAGGCATCAAACTGCCTGGGTAACTGCTAAAAAATTGGTAAACGAGGTATCCACTCGTTGGGGAGTCGAAAGGTGATTGACTCAGACCAAGGAGCTGCTTTCCGGTCAGAGTTGTTGCGGGAGCTTTCAGCCCTCTCCAGAATCACACAATTGTTCCATATTGCTTATCACCCACAGGGGCCAGGAATCAAAGGGCACAGGATTCTCTGCACACAAAGCTCTCAGGGGAAGGCCCATGGAACAGTGGGAAAATCTACTTACTCCAGTACCTGGCGATGTCACCACACATGGCCTAACAGAAGAATGGGTGTTAACCCTAATAAACCATGTGAGACAAGTACAAGAGGCGGTGGCCTGGCGAGATGAGCAGGGAGCAGCTCGGGTGAAAGTATGGCATGACCTGCGTGGAGAGCACCATCTAGCCATGGTGGAAGATCAAATAATGTACCAGATTCCAGGGCAACACCATCCATTGCCAACTCCTAAATGGAGGGGCCCCGACTTGGTCCTTGACCGTTTAGGGCGCAGCCTCCTACTATTGGGTACTGTGGCAGGCAGCCGGTTCCCCCCTAGCGGGTCTCATGCTCTGGTGGCTTGTAGTGGGTCAGGGCGTCTTCAGTCACCCCGTCTTCCCCGACGAGGGGGTAGGGACCCGGGCCCACCCGCTCCTCCGGGTCCCAGCCCAGGGGCCCTATGAGAAGCAGCTATGTGCTGCTGGCACTGTGCTCCAAACTGCACTCCTCTTCCCCTGGGCTAGTTTTCCCCCTCCTTCTGGCTTCTTGAGCCTGGTACCTTCCTCCACAGAATCTCTGCACATTGGTCTGTTCCTCCTCGCAACTCAGCACTCCAACACACAGCACGGCACTTCTACTCCTCCCAGCTCGTGCCCTGTCTGTTTGGGGCGGAGGGTTTTTATGGAACACCTGGCTGGTCCCTAATTGCCCCCAGCTGCTAATAATTGCCCCCTAACGAACCTCAGCTAAACTGCAGGGAACAGAGCCCGGAGCATTCTGAGGCTTATATATCTGCCTTCAATCACTTTCCTAC
>NW_027131038.1:0-20296 GCF_026122565.2 Emydura macquarii macquarii
TCACCATGTGAAAGACAGGTGACCTCATGGCCCGCTGTGCCTGCTGATCAGCTGTTGGTTGCTGTCATCTGAATAAAAACAGAACCTTAATAACAAAACTTTTTGGATTGCAGTTTTTGATGAGAAGTCAAAATGTGCTGCAGCTGTTTTCTGTGAAAGCTTGTTTGTGTGTGTGTCAAAACCCCACTTCTTATCAAAATAGCTTCGACAGACAATTTTCGAGCAGCCCTCCCGAGCCCCTGCCGAACCGCTTAGTAACGTGCCCCATCCCTCTGGCGTGGGAGATTCCCATTCTAAATGCCCCTGCCAACCCCTTTTCTCTTTGGTTTGGACAGGTGAGATCATAGAACCTGGAAGTTTAACTAAAAACCCAAATGGAGTGAATAGCTGAGTCCTTTGTTTTGTGCATATGTGTTCAGTCTGAAAGTGCACTTAGAACATTTCGTTAATTATTTAGAAACCTTCAGTCTCCATTAGGGCCATTATTGATCTCAAATGTAATCGTCAGATGGTACGTTAACAGCAGAACTTGATGTTTGTTCTGTCTGCTGATTACATAAATTAAATAATGCAATAAGAAACAGCGTGTGTGCTCCCACTGCAGCATGGCATCTGCTGTTGTTTGTTTTCCACATGGCCATCAGCTGTCTGAGTCTTTATAGATGGCTTCTCTGTTTAAAGTTCCCCTCTAGCACTAGTGAAAACCCCGTGCTTGTTACCAGCACCGGATCAAAGCAAACGGGCGATTTCCAGCCCAGATCTGGAGTCACGCTGCTCCTCAAAACAATCTCTCATTTTTCTAACTTCCCTATCTTGGAAATACTCAGTGTAATTCACCTCAAATTCAGGTGGAAAGCTCTCCTCCGGCAGAGGAGAAGTAACCTGCTGGTCAGTGTGTGTTGCAGCTCTCCCTTTGTGCCTGGTACAGAGAGGATGTTCATAGATTCACAGAGATCAAGGCCAGAGGGGACCATTAATTCATCTAATCTGGCCGCCTGGATATTAATCTTTTTGTCCCTTTCCAATGAATGTGAAAGTGCCTGGCACCTGCTGGTCTGTGATTGTCTGTGGTTCTAGGACCCTCCTGATGCAGCCCCTAGCACCTTTCAGCCTACCAGTTGCATTGTGGGATTGCAGCTGGAGGACTGCTGCTACCAGTACGGCCACCTGGACATCCACAGTCACCTTGTCGAGAGAGAGAGCCTGAAGTACCGGGCCTGGTATAAGATCAGAGGCCTGCACCGGAGGCTGTGAACCAAAATTAGGCCAAGCATCAAAGTAGCTTTTTACAAGTTCACCATATGAGCGTGACCAAAGTGTTGCTAAAATACCAGCACCCCTGAGAAGGACCAAAGAAGGGACAGATGCCGGGTCTGCGTGAAAACACACTTCTGGCAATAGGGAGAGGTTTTGCCCCAGACACCTGGCGTGTAATACACAGGGAGCTCACAAGCCGTTCCTTGCCATGGGGCACGCACGTGTCCGTGGATCTGTAACCCCAAAGCCAGGTGCTGGGAGTGTGTCTGCAGGGCGATAAACCCGGCCCGAGCGCTCTGTCTGTGGAAGCAGCAAGCTGCCTTTTCGGCTTGTCTCGATAACCGTGGCTTTCTGAGGACAGAGACCCGGAGCAGCTGTAACTGCCCAAAGCAGCCCTTGGCCTGAGTTACCATAGCAATGACATTGTGCCCATAGAGATACCCTGGCAGGGGAATTAACATCCTCTGCAGAGGGGGATAAAGATGTGGAACCACGGGAGGGCAGGACAGAAAATGAAGCGGGGATGCAGGCCAGGCTGGGTGAAAAGAGCTGGTTTGCCAGTGCCGGCTTTCTAGCAGGCCCCAGGCCTGAGCCCGTGACAGTCCCTCGAGAAATTGTTAGCTCGGTCGGTAGCAATTTATGCTGGATGGCGCTGGCGCGGTCCAGGTCACTGCCTGGGATTGGCCAAGACAGCGGCTGTGAGGTGGAGCCAGTCAGGGAGAGGGTATTATAACGATGAGATCTGGGGCTGCTGGTGGTGGATGAGGGATAATTCACTTGTGTATTATTTTGGGTGTTCTTGAGGCCTGGCCCTTCTGTGCCCTGCCCGGGTCCCCCTTTAGTCTGTAAATCCGGAGTGACCCCACTGCTATCCATGGAGACTGGGCCAGGTTCTCATCTCCATGACCCCAGGGTAAATCCGCAGTGACCCATCCCCCAGATCAGTGGAGTTAAGGTTGCATTCTCAGTGACTCTGGTGTAAATCCAGAGTGACTCCATTGTAGTCAGGAGTCGGACCAGATTGTGACCTCAGCCGCACAGGTTTGTCCGAGGCAGCCGTGAACTATGCCGCAGCTCCCTCCTCCCTGAGGGCTGCACCCGAGGAACAGTTTTCCCACCTTTCCGAGCCCTGGACCCGTCCTGTGTCCCACTGGCACAATGTCAGACGAGGAGCTGGATGGATGGGTCACAAGCCCAAGGCCCTGATCCCACTGTCAGGGCCCTGGGCGGACCGCAGTGCAAGATCGGGGCCGTAGCTTCGGCGAGGGTGGCATATAACACAATCCATCACACAAAGGGCCTGACCCGGCCCCTATTGGCATGAATGGTAGGGTTTCTAGTCATACCAATGGGCGGTGGGGCAGATCCGAAGCTGCACCAAGAGAAGACGGGTTGGGACGTGATGAGCTGGTAAGGTAATGGTACCACCTTCCTGTAGGACACGCCCTTAACGCTCGGCTGTCACAGCCCTTAATGCTGTGCCAGCACCTCTGAAAAATGATTAGAGACATGTTCTTTACCCTTTCCCACGAGACAAAAACCAGGGCCACCCGATGAAATTCATGGGGCATGTGGAGCGATACAGACAAGAGGAAGTGCTTTTTTCACATGGCACAGCTAATCTGTGGAACTCATTGCTGGGGGATGCTGTGAAGGCCAAAAGTATATCTGGGTTCAGAAAAGAACTAGACAAGTTCATGGAGGATGGGTCCATCAATGGTTGTTAGCCAAAGATGGTCTGGGATGCAACCCCATGCTCTGGGTGTCCCTAAACCTCTGACTGCCAGAAGCCAGCAGGGAAAGACAGGGGTTGACCTCCCCAGAATTGCTGTGTTCTGTACCCTCCCGCTGAAGCTCTGGTACTGGCCATGATCGGAGACAGGATACTGGGCAAGATGGACCATTGTCTGACCCAGTATGGCAGCTCTTATGTTCTCTTCAGGGACCCCGTCCCATTAACAAGCTTGACTGCCATTAGCAGGCAGGTCATAGTGAGACGTGCTCTCTGGAGGAGCCCAAGGTGATGACAGAGGAAGGAAGGCAAGTGGTTAGGGCACCGGGCTGGGACTCAGGAGATGTGCCTCCAATTCCAGGCTCTGTAGTATGGCTTTTCATACTGTCTCATAAACCAAGTAGGGAAATACAACCTCAGTGGAGCTACTATAAGGTAGGGGCATAAATGGCTGGAAAAACATTCCCAGGGAGTAGTTATCAGTGGCTCACGGTCAGGCGGGAAGGCATCTCAAGTGGGGTCCTGCATGGATCAGTCCTGGGTCCGGTTCTGTACAATATCTTCATGAATGACTTAGATAATGCCATAGAGTACATCTGTGATGTTTGCGGGTGATACCAAGCTGGGAGGGGTTGCAAGTGCTTTGGAGAATAGGATTAAAATTCAAAATGATCTGGACAAACTGGTGACATGGTCTGAAGTAAATAGGATGAAATTCAATAGGACAAAAGCAAAGTGCTCTACGGAGGAAGGAACAGTCAATTGCACACATACAAACAGGGAACTGACTGCCTAGGAAGGAGTACTGGTGAAAGGGATCCGGGGTTTTAGTGGATCACAAGCGAAATATGAGTCAACAGTGAAACACTGCAAAAACAAGTAAACATCATTCTGGGATGTGTCAGCAGGAGTGTTGTAAGCAACACAATCAGGAATTCTTCCGCTCTCCTCTGCGCTGATAACACTTCCGCTGAGTATTGTGTCCAGTTCTGGGTGCCACATTTCAGGAAAGATGTGGGGAAATGGGAGAAAGTCCAGAGGAAAGCAACAAAAATGATGAAAGGTCTAGGACCTCTGAGGAAAGATGGATCAAATTGGGTTTGTTTGGTCTGGAGCAGAGACAGCTGAGGGGGGACATGATAACAGTTTTCAAGGACATAAAAAGTTGTTACAAGGAGGCAGGAGAAAAATTGTTCTCCTTAACCTCTGAGGCTAGGACAAGAAGCAATGGGCTTAAATTTCAGCAAGGGAGGTGTAGGTTGGACATTAGAAAAACTTCCTAACTGTCAGGGTGGTTAAGCACTGGAACAAATTGCCGAGGGAGGTTGTGGTGTCTCCATTGGTGGAGATTTTAAAGAGCAGGTTGGATACACACCTGTCAGGGATGGTCTAGTTATTAACTAGTCCTGCCTTGAGTGCAGGGGATGGGGCTAGTTGACCTACTGAGATCCCTTCCAAACCCACACTTCTGTGATTCTGCCACTGGCTCCCTGTGTGACCTGGGTAAGTCACTGCATCTCTCTGGACTTCCAACTTTTCAATGGGGATAATGAGCCTTCCTCTGGCTGTCTTGACTGGTCAGACTGTGCAATCAGGGGCTGTCTCTGTGTGCGTGTGTGTGTGCAGCACCAGACACAACGGGACTCCTGATCTCAGATGAAGCTGCTAGGTGCTACTGATGATTGTGTCTCAGAGGCACAGCTTTTCCCAGGATGCCCCAGTTGTCCTGGGTTGGAGGAGTGATTTGTGGTACCCCTATGGAAGGTGTCACATACCCAGTGCTGCCAGTCCCAGAGCATTTAAAAGTTAGGAATCAGGCCCGTAAAATCACGAGCGCTTTAAATTACAAAATAGCTTTATATTTTTATTTACCTTCTGGTTTCTGACCCTTCAGGTCACACTCAGCTCAGGTTTTCAAGTTTTTCTCTACAAGGAAAGGAATTAGAATCTTACATATTTTCTCACCTCATCCCATGACTCCAGGAGCTGGGGCTTTCAGAAACACAGCACATATTGGGAGAAAGTACCCTCTTCCTCTCATGTGCGGTGCTGATTCCAACCTCTCTTAGCCCACACTCCACCCACCTGCTTCAGAACTTGTGTAGCATGAGCTAGGCCAGGGCATGGACGGACAGTGCTCTCTGCCCTACATCCCTGCAGGGCTGCGTTAGACAAGGGCGTTCTCCAGTCATGTATGTGTGAGGCAGATGGTACCCAGGGAAGGGAGATAATGTTATTCTAAGTGATTCTTTGAAACAGACAAGATTGCTGTGCAGTTGAGTGATATCTATCCCAAAGGGTTATTACTATTTGTCAGAACTTTTCTCAGTAATCAGTTTTCTAATTCCCAGTAGAGATAAAACAAGAGTCTGGTTTCCTGATATGTCCCACACATGTGTTTGCTGTTTGCATACGGGCATTTTCTGGTTATTTCTAGATCAATTTTGCATGTATCAGTTTTATTTCTTGCTTTCTGTACCTCTTTCTGGGTTGTACTCTTAAATCACTGGAAAATTTAAATGCCACGTTGTGTATTAGTCCCCTTAGCTCTCAGTCTTTACCCCAAGAGAACGTGCTTCCTTTAGCTCTTATTATTATTATCGTGTATTTTATTGTAGCAGCTCGCTGTCCCAGCTGAGATCAGGACCCTGTTCTGCTGGACGCTGCCCAGACACGCAGCAAGAGACATTTCCTGCTCCCAAACGTTTGCAATTTAATATCCTAACCAAAGCTCAGTAAAGCGAAGGGAACTCTGGGTTGATTACAGTGGGTTTTGGATCAGGCCCTACATCGACAAGGTAGAGGAAGGGCGGGAGTCGTAAGATGGCAGAACTGAGGCACACAGAGGTGGTTTGACGTGTCCAAGGTCCCACAGGGAATCTGGGACATTGAATGCAGATGTCCAGAGTTGAAAGGAAATATATACATTTAACTATACAATTGGGACACTTCTCCTGGGATACCCAGAACTTCAGAAATTAAAGTTCTTCTAGCAGCTTTAATCCTGTCCCTTAACTAGTGCTGCTGGAAAATGCATTTCTTGTCTTCCACTGAAAATTTCAATGAAAACAAAGGAAAACAAAATTTTGTTTTGCTCTACATTGTCTGTGGACAAATTTGACTTTTCATCCAAACACAAAACCCCACAAAACTCTGAAAGCTTTCCAAGGAAAAGTCAGAATTCTCTGTGGTGAGCCAAGTCTTTGCATTAAAATTCTTGTTTAATCCAAAACCCAGTTTTCTGTCCAAGTAGTTTTGATGGAAAATGTTCAATCAGCCCCACCCTGAGCCCTGGCAAACCCCGTAGCAACACACACTATCCCTGGGGGCGGCTTGATTCCCATTCTAACCCCTTCTCGCGCTGTGTCCTTGCGTGTTCTCTGTGTGTTGGTTACGTGGGATCGTGGCTCTGTTCTGGGGGATGGGACGCAGCGGTTCTGTGGGCTGCAGCTGGGGTTTCCTAGGTGCACTGGATGGTAGCTGGTGTCTCCACAAGCCTTCAGCCCTGGCTCCCGCCTCCTCATCGCTCTCAGCCTGCCACGGCCCACACATGGGATGCAGTGTGCCACGAAGATCCAGGACAAGGCTCACACAAACATGCCCCATGCAGGAAGCAGAGGATGCTGTGGGACTCCTCCGAGGGGGGCCAGGTGCCCGGTTTTCAACCGGAAATTCCGATCGAAAAGGGGACCTGGCAGTGTCTGGTTAGATCCCTGCATCAGGTGGCTGCAGCTCCCAGCCCCGGCTCTGCAGGTGAGTCTCCCCGGACCTGGACAGAGATGAGGGGAGAGCAGCACGTGATGGGGGGAGAGGGGAAGAGGAGCGAACGGGGGTGGGGACCTAGGGGAAAGAGGTGGGGCAGGGATGGGGCAGTCTCAGAACTGGGCCATTTTCAGCAAGAAACACAACAGAGATATTCCACTGGTGTGAGACTGGAACTGAAATGCGTCAACAACTGCAGATGTCAGCTCTCACCTCACCACAACTTCATGAGTCCCATTTCCCAGCGGTATTCTGCTGGTAACCGACCCACCGCACACTATACATACGCCTTCTCCAGCTGCGCTGCACTGGAAACCACGTTCTCAGGCAGTACATCTTGTTTGCCTGTTTGCTCCCCTTGCAGCTCTGCCTGACCTCACACCGCACAGCCCTGCTTCTCCTGCATTGAGTCCAGTGTCTGCAACATGCCCCACCTCGTCCCCACTTCAGACGCCCCCCTCCAGCCCTTGCCGCCCCCTCTGTGCTAGGATCCAGCCAACTTCTCCAGGAAAAGATGGCAAAATCCCACATGACTCTGGCCCCCACTCAAACCCCTGGAGGTTGCCCAGCTACTTGTTATTACGAGTGTTCCAGGAGCACCTGCCGGCCCCAGGGTGCTGGGAGCTGCACAGACACACAGTAAGAGACAGGCCTGGCCCTGAAGAGCCAATAGTCTGGATAGAAAAAGGATGGGAGGGGAAACAGAGGCACACAGAAGGAAAGCAACTTACCCAAGGTTACCCAGCAGGTCAGTGGCAGAAGTGGGACTAGAACCCAGGACTCCCCAGCCCCAGCGCAGTGCCCTAGCCATTAGGTGGGGTTATCGCCCCTCCTTCATCATAGACCTCAAGCTCCCCAACCACTCTCCCCCGCTAGCCTTTCCCGCCTGCCCCCTCGGCCCTGTCGCCTCCAATCACTCACCCACTTCCTCCCGCTTCCCGATCCCTCCCCACGCCCTCTGTGCACAGACATGTCCTGCTCTGTCCCCTGCTTAAAGGAACCAGCCTTTGATCCTCTCTGGTCTGCAGGTTCCTTCCCATCTCCTGCCTCCTTCCTCTCTGCCCTCCCCGAGCAGGTTTTCTGCATTGACTCACCCACCTCCCCCCCCCGCCGGCCCCTCCCCAATGCAGCATCCGCCCTCTGCACCCCACAATCAGCCCACACAGAGCCAGAGTCCCTGCTGGGCATGGCAGGGGGCAGGTGCTGTGCTGGCCCGTGGCTCTCTGCCCCAGCTCTGGTGCAGCCTAGAGTAGCCGGGGAGGGAGGATTGCCACAGCAGGGGAACCCCAGGGACGGTCGCCGTGCACGGCATGGGTGGCATGTGGGTGTGGATCAGGGCCGAGAATCAGCCCCAGGGTCCATGAAGACCCTTCCCAGGCTGAGCCCCCTTCCTCCAGCCCCCAGTGCTGCTGCCCCCAGTGCTGCTGCTCGCTCCCTCCTCTTCCTCCTCTGCCCCACTCCCTGGCTCCTTCCTCTCTCCAGCCTCCCCTGCCCTCTCTAGCTGCTCCCCCAGCATTGCACGGGATGGCTCCTCCACCCCTGCTGGGGTCTCTCCTCCCTCTGCACCCATCCCTGGGCGCCCTCAGCCACTCACGGGGGACAAACCATCACCGCTGACGGCTCTCGGCTTTACCCCCCACCCTGACTCCGGGAGGGGGCCTGGCCCAGAGAAAGGGGCTGACAGCTGTGGGGCGCTGGGGCGCTGGGAGCTGTGGCGCGGGGAAGCCATGAGAGAAGTGAAGGTTTCTGGGTGGGTCTGGGGAACAGAGGGACGGACGAGTGGATGGATGGACAGAGGGATGGGACGAGAGGGACGGATGAGTGGATGGATGGACGGAGGGATGGGAACAGAGGGACGGGTAGCAGGGCAGAGAGCAGGGGAAAAGGAAGGAAGGTCTGTGGGCGGGCAGGGGAGAAGCCCTGAAGGGAACGGGACATGCTCTCTTGTCTTCTGTCTCTGGAGGCTCCTCAGTCAGACCCGGACTCTGAGGCACATAGAGACGAGGGAACTGGCTGCGTTGCCCACACACAAGACTACACTGGTTGCCGAGGCCTATGAGTTAAGGCCTGTGCAATCCTCTCCCCACGCCTGGCCTAGCAAGCAGCCTGGTGACTGATGTGCTTGGTTTTCCCCTGGCGGGGGCTGCAGAAAGCTGGGGGTGGAGAGCGTTTGGTTCACAAGCGGTTGAGAGATCGGCCAGACCACTGGGTAGTGCAACAATTGTGTTACTGGAGTGGAAACCACACCTGCTGCTAACGTTCACAAGCTAATCCACAACCCAGCCTTCAGTGCCGGCAGCCGCTGTCACCTTCCCTCCAGAGGTGTCTCTGCGAGCGCCCACAGCTAAATACCTCACTGAGCTTGCAGAGGCACCAGCTTGCAGGCACGTCTCCGTCTGTAACATGAAAAGAACCTAAGGACGGCCATACTGGGTCCGACCAAGGGTCCATCTAGCCCAGTATCCGCCTTCCGACAGTGGCCAGTGCCGGGTGCTTCCGAGGGAATGAACAGAACAGGTCCTCATCGAGTGATCCATCCCGCTGGCCATTCCCAGCCTCTGGCAAACAGCGATCCCTGCCTATCCTGACTAATAGCCATTGATGGACCAGGCCTCCATCAACTGATCTAGTTCTCTTTTGAACTCCGTTATAATCTTGGCCTCACAACATCCCCTGGCAAGGAGGTCCACAGGTTGACTGTGCATTGTGTGAAGAAATACTTCGTTTGGTTTGCTTTAAACCTGATGCCTGTTAATTTCATTGGGAGACCCTTAGTACTTGTGTTATAAGAAGGAGTAAATAACTCTTCCTTGTTCACTTTCCCTCCACCTATCCTGATTGTATAGACCTGTCCAGTGCTGCAGCCGATCAACTCCAAAATGCCAAGGGATGGCCTAGGCGTCAGTGACCTGAGACCTCTGGATATGGAGGGGACTCAGAGATGGAAGGGGGATGAGGACGCACAATGTCCCTGCCAGCTTTTTAGTGCAGCCACTGCTTCACGCACCTCTGCAATTGTCTATAGATCAAATAACTGGTTGAAAGCAGCCACTGACACCTTCCTGCTTAGCACCACCCCTGCTCATCTCTGCCTGTCCACCCAACAGAACTTAACAAGCCAGCACCCTCAGTGATTTATGGCTGAAAGAAGAATGGGGAAGAAACAAGCAGAGAGGACAGGGAAACAAGTGTTTTCACATAATCCTTGATGTGGGGGTAGAGAGGGGCAGGGTGTGTGAGGGATGCTGGGAACAGGGCCCCAGGGAAGAAATGTGAAACAAAGAAATAATAAAAAGAAAAAGAAACGACACATCAACATGCTTCTTTCCGGGGTGTCTGTCTATTCTTACTGCAACGCTTGGTGCGCCTCTTTTACATCCCTCCCACCTCCACCTCCTGTTAAAACCATCACTGGTCAAGTCCTAAATTTAGATTTCATGTCAGTCAGGGCCGGAACCACACATCCCGGTGCTTAGCATTTCCACAAAGGCCAAAAAGAAATGCCACCAATATCTTACTGCCTCTGGGGAAAGTAAGTAGCAGGTATATTTTAAATCTCTTCCTAAAAATAGAGCACGTTATTTCCTCACCTTGCTCCCGGTCCAGTTGCTGTGAAACTGGACTCTGGAGATTCTCTGGGGTTCCAATCTGAGGCCCCGATCCTGCAAGGATGTACCCCCGTGCTGAGCTTTGTGCACTGTGATGGGACGACATACAGTAAGAACTGAAGAACGGCCATGCAGGGGTCTAACCCAGTACCCTGTCTTCTGACGGTGGTCGGAAGGGAGTGAACAGAACAGGCGATCATCAAGTGATCCATCCCAAATGCACAAAGTAAATCGTATGGGTTACGTCTTTACAGGATCAGGGCCGTAAGTGCAAGCAGATCGAGGCCCAGAGGGAGGCAGGGACCCCCAGGACTCATGACTCGTTCACTGCACGCGGACCAGCCTGCACACTCGGGGCTGGAGCGTGGCATCCAGCTCCAGCCTGAGTAAGGAGTGGTACACAGCCCAGCTCCAGCAAGGGAACCTACCGGCAACGCCGGGCCTCAGAGATGCCTCCCAGAGCCCCGACTGCCCCCTGCACACACCCAGCCAGCTCTGCTGCGTGGCGTACTGAGGGACTGATTCAAAGCCCTCAGAAGCCAGTTTTCAGTGGGTTGTGGATCAGGCCCTGAGGGAGAAAGGTGGAGAGTCGAGGCTCCAACTACTTCTTTCCCCTCCTTGCCCACTTACTTGGCGCGGGAGAAATGCTAACCATGAAACCCCTGCTCCCCCCCCCCAGCTGGAGCCACAATCTGTGCACCCCTAACATAGTGGGGAGTCCTTCCTCACAACTCCCTTGTGTGGCCATATGAGGGCTAGCGACTATCTTGCTCTGAGCAAGCTGGGCAGAAAGACCAGCATGTGCTCATGGAGCTAATGTCTCCATTGTAACGCAGGTGCCCAAAGGGGCAGAGTTAAGGGTGCCGGGGTGATCATAGCATTAGCATTTCCTGACTTCTAGTGCCTCACTCAACCATCTTAATGTTCACACATCCGAGTTTTTTGCGTGGAATTGCCTAGTTTTTAAAATTAAAATAATCATCTCCCGCAAGGCCTTGCGCTCTTCATCTAGACAATTTGGCTAGACAACACCACAAGGGCAAATGTGGAACCAAATCTGTGTGCCACTGCTCTGAAAAAATTATGGGCCAAATCCCATCTGGTGTGAATCAGCTGTAGTAGCTCCATTAACCAAAGGAACCAGATCCCGGCTGGTGTGAATTTGCTGTAATTTCCTTGAAACATCCTGCTTTTCTGTGTCATTATTGTAAGCATGCGGATGTTGAATAACTACAGCTGGGCTCTTCAAAAGGTGGGGTAAGAGCACAACTCCCATTGGCTGCCCGTGGGAATCGGGCACTTCACTCCCATCGGCACCTTTGGGAAACCCCGTCTAGCACATGGTGACTGGAACATTTTCCCGGCCCAGTGTAGAACGTGCTCTGCATGCAGCAGCCACGAACAGCCCCGTGGAACGAGCGTCCAGCGCGATGGACAATGTTCGGAGTGAAGGGCTCGGTGGGATGAGGGCAGACACGATCCGAGCTGCTGTCTGACTCAGCTGGAAAGTGAATGACTCATTAGTGGTGTCTGAGCAATTCATTCAGACACTGAGTCAATGGAATATAATCCTACACCCTGAGAAATAATCCTACATAGCACAGGTAGGTCAGAAGTTGGCTGTAGCAACAAGCTTTTTTTTTTTCGCCCCCAAGTATTTTTGTCTTTGTATGTGTATTTCAGTATCTGGAAAATGTTATCACAAAGTGTGCTGGTTTTTAACTTTCAAAATATCGTCTCCTTCCTGCTGGGGTACAGCAGATGCTTTAGCAACAGCGATTCTTAAGGCCGCCTCTATGTCTCCACTCCAAATCCACTTCATTCTAACTCAGAATCTATCTACCTTGAGCTAAAATCTCCTGAAACTGCTCTGTGCTCGTCCAGTTTGGGCTGAAAGCTGTTCTGTCTTTTCGAGGAAGGATGCGGGGGAGGGAGGCAGAGAGACGGTTAAAATGACAGGTTACAATGAAAATAAATGTGGTTATGGAGTGAGTCAGTCCCGTGGCTGTTAACAAAAGAGAAATTATGAAGAGGTGGGGAGAAGGAAATAAACTGGTGTTTAAGAGCTGATGAAGACAAGCAGAGCTACACAGGAAAACACACTGAAGCAGTGAGGGTATGCGGTTACTGTGACACACATAACCTCATAAAATGAGGTGTTATAAAAGAAACCGACACTCCATCTCTATAATGAGAAACTCGGGTTCTCGTTGCTCTCATGCTTCAGTGACACACGCTGCAACATAACCACATCAACACACGTGGTGCATCGAGACACAGCCAAAGCTAAAACAGGGCTGTGCAAACTCCCACCACCAGCCACCAGCTGCCCAGGATCACGGGCCACTGAACTCGCTGGAGGTGCAGCCGTGGGCTGAGCTACATCTGCATGCAGGGGACAGAGCTCCTGCTATGCCCTGCCCCAGCCCGGGGGGCTAGCAGGGACCCGCAGGCCATCCGGCGCTGCTCTCCCTGCATCAGAAGCACAGTTATCAGAGGCCGAGCCCGGCTTTACCAAAGAACTGCTCTGAGTCTGCAGAGCGTCAGTTCAGGTGGGGACAGGCCCCGGCTGCAGAAACCTATAAGTGGGAAGAAATCCTGCTTTATAGTGCATGGAAACCTGCCCTGCTCCGGGAAAGACCAAATCCACTGTCCTTTGTATTATAGTAGGACCTACAGGAGATCAGGTCCCTGTTGTGCCAGGTGCTGCCCAGATACAGCGAGAGACAGTCCCTGCCCTTGAGAGTTTTCTATCTATATAGATGAGACAAAGGAAGGGTGATTAACCCATTTGGCGCAGGGAAGTATATTTATGTCCACCCCCCCCCGTATCAGACAGATTATTATCCTCATGCTACAGATGGGGAAACTGAGGCACAGAGACGAAGTGGTTTGACCACAGTCACCACAGGGCGTGCCGCAGTCAGGAATTGATCCCAGATCTTCTGAGGGCTAGAGCCCAGCCAGCGAGTCCAGCCCGGAGCAATGGGGGCCAGTCCAGCTCAGCATCAGAGCAGGCCCCCGTTCACTGATCAATTGCAATTACAACCCCTCCTGCCCGGCCACGCCGTGAGCCAGGCCTGCAGCTTTGCCCCCAGCCGGAGTGGGGGGGGTCCCCATCGCAGCGAAGGCAGAAGGTGAGTGACTGTACAGAAGAGCCCGAATCGCTCTGCTCTTGCAGTGAGATGGGACACGCCCCTCAAAGCAGCCTGTTTTCCACACAAGTCCCTTCCTCTGTGGGGCTATAACTTCAGACACGTCTACACAGCAAAAAACCCCTGCATGAACTGACTCAGGCTTGCACACCAGGACTAAACATTTCAATCTAGCCATCTGCCCTCTGGCTTGTATCCGGGCTCTGAAACCTGACCAAGGGGGTGGGTCTTGAATCCCAGGCTCCAGTCCGGGACTGAACGTCTACACTGACGTTTGCAGCCCCCCGACTCAGTTGAACCAGGCTCCGAGTAAGCCTTACCACTGAGGGTTGTTTTGGGCTGCTAAATGACCTCACAGTGTCTTGGGGGCTTTTCCTGTGCTAGGAAACGCAGCTGTTCCGGATAACAGACGTGAGCAGCATGGGCAGGTGCATCCATTAGCAGGAACAGATATGTTTCCCGGAACAAACAAGTTCTCCATTGAGAGGCCTTTAATTGCATGGACAGAGAGAACAAGAGCAGCTGGTTTGCAGGGATATCATGTAACCAGGCCCCAAACTAAATATAATCTACCACAGTTTCCCTGTCCTCAGAAATACAGACAACTGCCGAATGGATCCTGCCTTGCCTGTTATTCTACCAGGAACACCTGGCGTCCGGTCTTCACTCACACGCACTTTGCTGTTGAAGCAGGACTGGACAGGTTTTAAGCCACCTTTGTACTCCTGTATATGGGGGCTATGCAGGATCCGAGTGTAAGTTAGAGTAGCCTCAGCGTTGCTCTAGCTTACACTCCACTTCCCATGGTCCTCTCTGTTCCCTGGACCATAGTGCAACATGCTCAGCCCATGCCTCTAAAGCCCTCTACTGTGGGTGTTGGAAGCAGGGCTGGTTTGGAGCCAAGGGGCTCTAGCAATACAACCATGGGAGGAGCTGGGGGCAGCTGCTGGAGAGCCGGCAACGCTCCTGCTACGTTATCACCCAGCAGGTGCCGCTGGCCGTGAAGTGTGGCCCGACCACTGCTGCTCTCCCAGCTATGGCAGCTGAGTTACCGAAGGCCACGCTCGACACAGCCAAAACCCTCCAGGCCACTAGGCTGACCCAAGCACAAAACTAGTAACTATATTCTGCCAGATGCAAAACTCTGGGTGTAAGTGTGTGCGTAAATGCAGTAGCTTTACAAATCTTTCTATTTACAATAACCATGGCGTCTCCTTCGTTGCATTTTTGTTTTGCACTTGTTCGCTGCTGCTTGCGGATCTTGTTCCCAGGACTCACAAGCCATTCATCTTTATGTGGAAATATCTTAAGCACTTTATGCAACTCATGTTAGGCCACGCAGGTTAGCAAACATGTGTCACCATCAGTTCTGCGTCTAGGATGACTATAGTTTTTTGCAACGTCTCTTAGCTGTGCCTCCAGATAACAACCTACTTCCGCAAGGTGCTTTCTATGGCCCCTCTAAGCAGGTCACCTCATGCTTTTTGAACTCCAGGCCAATGTCTTAGCTACAGATCCATGCTTCTGCTCTCCTGAGCCCAGCGCAATGGGTTTGTTTCAGCTCCGCACGATAATGGGACCGTCTGGTCTTGGTTCTCTTCAGTGCCATTGGCCGGGAATGGAGCTTTGCCCACACTTAGGGTGGGGGGTGTCACTGCCGTGAAGAGGGCAGACTATGGTTTAGTATATAGAAGATCCAGCCCTTGCCACAGTTACTCTGCTGTTGGCTCTGCGACAGAACCCGGCCCTTCCTCAGTGCTCTTGACAAATCAGCCTTTGCTCCCTAGACAGCCCTGCCCTGGGGATGCTGGGGAATGTGATCAGCTCCTCCTCAACCCTGGTTTTGTAACTATATTTGCATATCAACAGTAACTGGGATTTTGCATACAAGGAAGGTCTGGCGTCGGCTGCCGCTAACCATTAGGGAAGGTTAGTGTGGACAAGACCTGTGCCAATATTTTTCCACCGTGAATCTGGACTCAGCTGAGCTGCGGGGTTTGTTCTTGGTCTCAAGTCATTTCACATTTTTTTCTTAGTTAAATTTGCAATGGCCCATTGAAAAACTAGCAAACGACGGGTCAGATCGTCAGCAGGCATTGCCCATGGACATCAATGGAGCTCCAGCCTATCGACCTCAGCTGGGATCTGGCTTTGGGTTGGGTTGGGATCAACTGGGAGTGTGAAAAAGAGCAGTTGCTGTTGCTGCGGCTTTGCCCGCACTAGGAAATATGCATGTGCCAGATAACAGTGTTTGAGCAATAAATAAAGTCTGTAGTCAGAGGGTCTTAACCGAACAGATAACGAACAAGAGCAGCTGGTTCAGAAGCTAACACAGTGTAGCCAGCTTCCCAGTATTAACACTGCATGACACAGAGTTTCCCCTGCCTCAAAGGAAGCACATGGGGTCTGGCTCTTTGTCACGCTGTCCCTGTGCTTGGGAATCAATAAGCTGCATTTAATCAACAGGTTCAACAAATGAAGAGGCTCCCTTTGTGCTCCCCATATTCTGGGGCTCTGCAGGGCCCTCTCCAGTCCTCAGTGTAAGTTAGAGAAGCCTCAGACCTGCTCTAATTCTCATGCTGCTCCCTATGGGCCCTAGGCAGCATGCGCTAGCCATAGGGCAGTGTGCTCTGCCTGTACCCCAATCACCTCCTGTGCCAGGGGCCTGGGAGCAGAGTAGTGGCAGGGTCCTGACACCAGCTCCCCACCGGCCTCGGAGGGCCCTTGAACGAGGAGTTTTAGGGGGCCATTTGCATCCATTTACAGGTGCTTTCCCACTTCCAGGGCAGCACAAAGGGTCCTGGGTGTGATGGAGAATCAGGCCTGAGTGACACATGTGCACAGAGGGCGAGAGGAGATTGGGAGCATCTCTGTCTCTCTTGGCACAGGTGTAAGTGGTTTCCACATGGTGCAGGGCATACTCAGACCTCATGTGTCGGCATGAACGACCCAGTTACCATTGCAGGGAGAGGGGGACTGATAACGGCTCGGCGGTAACCAGAAACTAAGGTTTCCACAGGTTCTTAGAGTGCATCCAAACACCCTGGGCTGGAGAAAAGTCTCACACTCCTAACACAGTGGGTGCAGTTCTGCACAGATCCAGGGTAAAGGACACACGGAGGATGACTGGTCTTGTGATGGAGCCAACGGGCTGGGATTCAGGAGATCAAGGGGGAGTTCATGGCTGTGCCTCTGATTCCGTGGATGACCTGGGGTACGACTCTGTGCCTCAGTTTTCCCAGCTGTAAAATGGGAATAAAGATTCTTCCTTCGTCTGTTTTCTCTATGCCAGCTAAGCTCTTTAGGACAGTGTCTGTGTCTGTCTCAGCCAAGGTCTCTAGGTTCTATTGTAATACACATAATAATACTCGAGGTTATGCCATGAGACCCAACGCTCATGGGGGAATCAATGGAGTGGAGTTCTACACCCCTGGCATCCCCCCTGCATCAGAGGTGGAAGGAGTAGGCTGTTGTCCTCGTGACTCAGCTCCTCCAGCTTTACACCCCTGGGGAAATTCTCTGCAGGCCATTTCCAGCCAGAATCCGGATCCTTTGTGCTACCTGAGTGGAGCAACGGGGACGGACGGATCCTAACGGAGAAGCCAGCTCCACATCTCCATATCCGTGGATGTCCCCCATGTGCTGAGAAAGTTCAGCTGAGGAGGAGACAGCCCGGTGGCCACACAGCTTCTGGTCTGAGCAATTAGAGAGCTCAGGGCAGCACCCCCTGATAAGGAGACCTGAATTGTTACAGGTAGCTGAGATCAGGGATATCTGCTCTACGAGCTTCTAGACCCGCTATCTAGAGGGCTCTACCACCGCACGTGTGCCAGTTAGCGCTAGTGACCTTCTGGCATAGATGTGGCTGGTTGCCCAGCACAGGACGTGTCAACAGACTAGATCCTGGTAAGAAAACTGGAGCTGGTAGAAATGTTTTGAAATTTTATTGAACGTTTTTTGATGAAACTTTGATAGGGGAAAAAAAAGGGACAATGATTTTTAGGACATTTCTGACACATTTTTCAACCCGCTCTGACGAAGAATCATAGAAGATTAGGGTTGTAAGACACCTCAGGAGGTGATCAAGTCCAACCCCCGGCTCAAAGCAGGATCGATCCCAACTAAATCATAAACCTTACAAAGGAATTTTGGTTTACAATATAAACCTTATAAAGAACGGGAGATAGAACAAATGTCAGGACATTGGCACTGAGCTATTGTACAACATTCAGGGGCTTTCACAGCTCACTAACTCATAACAGAAGCCTGTTTTGTATCTAATATTTATCAAACTGAGAATGGAAAACACCTGAAAATATATCTCTGCTCCCAGGATTGATAAGAGATAAGACAGTAACTGAAGTCGGCTTAATGACACGTTGTAATTTCACATTGTAAATAGTGGGCAAAGTGACCAATTTGAAGACATCAAGAGGAATGACCTTCTATACCACGGGAAATTTTCTGACTCAAGACAGTCTCCGTTCGGGATAGTTTAGGGTTCTGAGTCTCTGTTGCAGAGTTGAAGATGGGACAAGTTCTAAGAAATCTCCATTGAGTTATTGAAATTGGTGAATTTAACACCTGGGTCTTTAATACATGCCGTTAATGTATTCCCATGCTCAAAACTTTCCCACTCTTGAACAGATGGGATGCCGTAGCAATATTATATTTATTTTTTGGAATCTCTTGGGGGACAGATTCACCAACAGTGAGGTGCTCAAGTCGGCCAGCTTACCCAGCATGCAAACACTCCTTAAACAGAGACGCCTCCGCTGGCTTGGGATGCGTGTCCAATGAAGGAGGGGTGCATCCCACAGGACATCCTCTACGGCGAACTGGCATCTGGGAAAAGTTCTAAAGGGCGCCCAGAATTGCATTTCAAGGATGTGTGCAAGCGAGACCTCAAAGAAAGGGACATGGACACGGGTAACTGGGCAGATCACACTCAGGACCACGGCCTTTGGACAGAAGAGCTGAATGCAGGTCTCCAAAGCTGCGAGAGGAAGCAGTCCCGCTTAGCAGAGGAGAAAAGAGCTCACAGAAGGCAGAGCCCAAGGGGATGAGACACCACCTTTACACATGACAAGTGCGGCAGAGATCGTCTCTCTTGAGTGAGTCTCTTCAGTCACAGCCGCGGCTGCCATAAAACCAAGCGAGTGAATTATCTCCCTCTCAGAGGCACATACCCGGGGTCTCTGAAGGCTGGAGGTGGTCAGCGGTTACATATATTACGACTGTTGCCCCTTTGGCCTGAGCAGTTTGCCAGGATTCAGGGCTTTGCGGGGTTTTCTGAATTAGGAAGAGACATCAGTGACATGAGTCAGATCTATTCTTGGTGCGGTCTTGTGTATTTCACAAGAATGTCCACGAGTCCTGTTCCCTTGAACACAACAGAAACAAACAACAGCAGACCTGGCACTTGCTCAGGAGTCCCTATGTCTGCCCCTCCAGTGAGCTCTGCGCCCCCAAGAGCCGTGTCTCTCTGCTCCCTTTCATACCCGGCTGCAAACCAACCTCCTAGCTCCTGCATTTGCAGTCAGGGAAACCCCACAGCCCACATGGCTTAGCTGTGCCCTGCCACGCGCCTGGGATGGTCCCGCCATTGTTTCCAGCTGTCTTTACTACAGAACAGGGGTTAGCTGCTCTTTCCCACCATAGCGGCATATTTGTGCGTGTGTAGCACAATGGGGCCCAATTTTGAGGCTTTAAAATGCTTTCTTTAGTATTCATGATCCTGATTTCCCTGTGAAATGATTTAAAGAATAATCGGGAACCATCCAGGCAGCCATATACACAAACTAAAGAAGGGAAATGTCCTATCTGGCTGACCAGTGGTCTCTCCATTCACTAGCCCCATGGGGCAGTTAAATGCAACTTGTTCTGTATAAACCGAGACAGGTCAGGGTTGAACCAAAGGTCTGGGGTGTGACGACATCTGCGATTGCCACATGGAAGGATTGCTTCATGGGTCGCTGCCCAGTCACACTGGCAGGGGACGCTCCTTAGCTGAAGTGGTGGTTGCATTAGGTTTAAGTTCAGACATTTCCGAACTCTGGAGTCACAGCAGAGCAGAGCTGGTCAACATTTTTCATTTTAAGACAGATGTTCCCACCGGAAAATTTCCCTTTCGACAAGTTTTTTGGGGGTTTTCATCAGAAACCAAAAGCTTTTCCATTTTAGCAGCCAAACTGAAATTTTTTTTTTAAGTTATAAAGCAACGGAAGAATTTCTGTCAATCGGGTGAAAACTTTCAGCAAAAGCAAACATTTGGGGCCAAAACATTTCATCCCGCTAAAGTAGCCGGTCTTCCCAGAGATGTCGTGAGCAGAAATACATTCATGATTGTGGGATGGTCAAACACTATGGTGATGAGGCCATGTAAAGACATAGCTCGGGGACATCCCTGACTGTTCATTGTGGACCCGAAAGAATTCATTTATTAATGAGCTGCTCTGGGATTTGCATAAACAAAAAGTGTTCCATTCCAGGAAATGAACTCAAAGAGTTCTTAGTTCTTCCATTGCCAGAGATAAGCAGGATGTGTTCTCACATTAATGTGTCCTCTCCACCTCGTCGAAGGCAATCGGCCAAATTCACCCTGGCCTGCCCCTTGCACAGTTCTTGATACTAGCGCAAGGTGAGTATCCAGCTTTGTGATTTGGAAGCATTTTGCACAGGTGTAAGGATCACAGAAGGTGTCTGACGATGGGGAATCAGGCCCCGCCCACACCTGCAGGGATAAGACCGCAGCCCGGCTGGCTCTGGCCTCCAGCTGGGTA
>NW_027131039.1:0-20068 GCF_026122565.2 Emydura macquarii macquarii
CCGCACTGCCAAGCAGGTGGGTTTATTAGCTGGCTGGAACACAGCATAGAAAATGCTTAGGTTAGAGCAGAGAGCAGAAAATTACAGCATGGTCCGTCTTGGTCAGCCCAGACCCCTCTGACCCCCCTTTTGTGTCAGTTCAGGAGCCCCTCAAGCTTCCAAAGGGCATATGCAAGTGAAGGCACCCAGGGGCACGGGTTCCCCCAATTTGTGGGGGTACAGAATTCCTTTGGGGCCGGGGCGAGCAAGCTCCTTAGCTCCACTGGCCCTATGGCCGCAGTGGGAGAGGGGGGGAGCCAGCGCCACCTGCCCTGGGGCTGCAGTATCGGAGGAAGAAAGTGCCCCCCCAAAAGTGGCCAGATTTTTATTCCTGTGCATGCCCCTGCTGCAGCCCACATTTAACACCCCTCCACCTGGCCCCTCCTCAGTCCTTTGTTCTTGTCCCCGGCCCGGGCCTCAGCCCTCTGTTCTCCAGCTGATCAAACACAGCTGGCTTCCTTGGGGGAGAGAAGGGGTTCTTAGTTACTAGGTACCAAATGACTGGGCCATTGGCGTAGCCATTGTCTTCTTGGACTCCATGGATCTGTGGCCCCAGGCATCAGTCACACATGGCTCTCTAGGTCTCTGCAAAGAGTAAACAACCTTTTCCGGCCACCTAGTTAACAATGCGGCATAGAGGAGAAACTGAGGCACACATCCGTGCATACAAACAATCACAGAAAATTCTCATGCTGTCCCATCTCTGCCCCCTTTGAGACCGAACTGAGTGGGGTCACTTTGACCAGTGACATGGGGCGGTTCACGCACCGTTTTTCCGTGACAAAGCATCAACTATGAGTGCTGCAGCCTCTCTTTGAACAGCGACCGACCCCCTCTGTATGCAACATGCACTGAAGCTACTTTCCCCCCTCTCCTCTCCCCCGCCTCCCAACCACACACCCCCCTCCCCCGCAGGACGGCAGGCCTGGGTGGAGCAAGTGTAGTCAGGGTTGAATTAAGGCATAGGCAGCTGCCTAGGGCCCAATCTGTGTGTGGGAGGAGCCTGCCCCACAGCGGCAGCAAGAAAGCATTTGTCCTAGGCCTGCGCCCCATTTTGGAAGGCGAGCACCAGGCCAAAATCGAGTGACTGTCAATATGATCTCCCTGCACCAGGTCACAACGCAGCTCACTCAGTTTTGGCCACCATAGCATGGCCCTGGTCATGGCGGAGGGGAAGGGGGTTAATGAGGCCAATCCTGAGCGGGCAGAGCACCAGTCCCTGCACCAGACCAGAGCTTCCCACTGACATGGGACCTGCAGTCAGTGCTCACTTGGGGGAGCCAGCCGGGCACGGGAAACGCTGGCAGGGACAGCCATGAAGGGGTTTTGCCTAGAGCCCAGGGATGGGTTAAAGTCACCCAGCACATCCCCAGATGAACCTATTGGCAAGGCACTGATGGCTGCCTGACCCAAGAGACGGCTCCGGCCCAGGGCTGGTCGCAGTGAACCTGGCGTGGAGACAAGAGACCGTCTCGGCCCAGCGGCTCCCTGTGCCAGTCTGTGACTGGAGCGAATCACACACACAGAGCCGGTGTCACCGAGACCCGTGTCGCCTGCGGCTCTCGCTCTGGGCTGCGTCTCTAGGACCAGGACCCACCATCCCTGTGTCCCTCCCAGTAGATATTGAGGTCGCTCTGGAGCGATGCCCAGTTTCCATAGACACGCTCCTTTCTCCAGGAAGCTGGAGGGTTCCTTTCTGTCCACTCAGTGACATGGTAGCGTCTATGCACGGTGCCCCCTTAATGCTGAGAGACGCTGCCCGTGCCCTGGGGAAGGGAGCCCCCGAGGGGCAGGGAGGCTGCAGCGCGATGGCTTTATCTCTAGGAGCCAGGAGCAGCTGGGATGCGCCTCTGGTCTGGGAGCGATCACTGGGGGTCCCACCCCCGTCCCCAGAGAGCGGTGCCTCCTGCTCACAGCCCGGCTGCAGAATTTGGGGTCCCAGCACTGCCAGCTCCCTTTGTTTGCAGGGAGGAGGAAGCCAGCAAGGACAATTATCAAGCGCTATCAGCACAGACACTGAGGTGCTGGGCTGGCTTTACAGGCAGAGACTGAAACATTGACCAGCCTTCCTGATACCCTACACACACACACACTCATGCTCCACACCCTCCATTTCCTCACCCTCATGTCCCGCCCAGACACCAAATGGCGGGACCTGCTACCATCTGTCCAGGACAAGGACCCCCGGTGGGCCAGGCTCTACTCCACCTTGGCCCCACGGCCCGCCGGGGACATCAGTTGGCAGCTCCTTCACAGAGCTGTGTGCACGGGCGTGTACTTAGTGCGGTTCGCCTCTCGCCCCGACACCTGCCCCGCTGCAGCGTGCGAGAGACCCTGGCGCACGTGGACCTTGAGTGCGCCAGGCTGCAGCCCCTGTTTTGGCTCCTCCAGAACTGCTTGTTGAGGTTCTGGCTGCACTTCTCCCCTCACCTGTTCCTCTACGCCCACCCCATCCATGGCCCCACAAAGTTGTGGGACCTCCTCATCAACCTCCTCCAACCCTGGCCAAAGGGGCCATCTACAACACCAGGAAGAGGAGGTTGGCCTGCCCCGGGGTTGGGGGGGGGGGTAACGGGACTCCGCAACTGTGGGGGGGGGGGGGGCGACTTCTGTTCCTCCATCTGTGCACACATCCTGGCAGAGTCCTCTGGGTCACGTCCACTGACTCCTTGGCGACCTTTGAGGAGCAGTGGGTGCTGTTGGGTTTGGGGGGGGGGGGGGGGGTCTCTGCTCAGTGTCCCCATCAGGTTCCCTCCATTTAACCCTCCCCGTTTTTTCATTAGTTGTCCCACGTAATTAACTGAACCCAGGCTCAGTGGCTTCTCCCCTCAGGCTGGGGGGAGGAGCTTTCCCCTGTGGGCAGGTGCTCAAATAGAAGATCCTTGCAGTGATTTAAGAGACAGTGGGGGGGGACGGACCAGAGCTAGGACAATGAGGCTGAGAACTATTAATTCATTGCACCAATGCCAGAAAAGGACAGGAAATGTTGGGTGAAGCCATTCCTGAAATTTAAAGGGCGATGAATGATGCCTGAAGAGGACTGATGGGGGGGGGGGGGGGGGGGGGAATGAAGTATCTCCCTGTTGCTGAGGATGAGGTGGAGTGGCGGCAAGAAAGAAGTCAGGGACATTAACAGACCTGGCCAGCCTCATAGCCAAGTCGACCCCACGACTGATGCCCCCCGTCTCCCGCAGTGGTGTCTGTGGGCATGACAGAGACTGGCTCTGCTCCGCTCTGCATCCCTCTAACCTGAGCTCCTTGACTTTCCTGATCTCAGAAGATAACGTCTATACTGTGATAAAAAAACCTGCAGTAATGAGTCTCAGATCCAGGTCAGCTGACTTGGGTTTGTGGCACTAGTGTGCAATGTAGATGCTCAGGCTGGAGCCCAGGTCGAGAGACCTCTCCCCCCCTCCCCCCGTTGGGGTCTTAGACCCTCCCCAAAGCCCGAACATCTACACTGCAATTTTATAGTCATGCCGCCTAAGCTCTGTAAGCCGGATTCAGCTGATCTGGGCCAGCTGCAGCCTTGGCCATGGGTTTTTTAATCACAGTGTTTTTACCCAGAGTGTTTACTTTTGTGTCTGCGTCCCAGCAGCTCTCACGGTTTCTCTCCACTTTTCTGCCAGTTTTTAAATGTTGCTCCATTGCTGGGGTGTGGGGGAGTTGGGCACAGCAATGGGCTGGGACTGAAAAGCACCATGCTGAGCCAGGCTGGAGAGCAGAAAGGAGTCTGTCTTTGTTCGTCCTTTGAAATAATAAAGTAGAATTTAGTTTCTCCCATTCCTAGTGCCCTTTTTTTACATTAAATGCCCACCAACTCCAGCATTAAGGTTAAGAGTAATCCAAGCCACTCTTTATGCTTACCTAGAACATGGCTGGTAGGAATGGGGGGAGGGGGCAGGCTGTGGGATGGGTGAGCACAGGAGGGAAAACACTAGAAGATCACCTGCCCCCTGGATTTTTTTTTTTTGATTTTTTTTTTTAATTGTAACCTGAAAACCAGACTTTTAAATGCTTCAATATTTTAAAACTTTTGCTGGGCAACTAGTCAGTGGGAGGTGAGTGCACTGATCACTGAGCAGGCACCACTGTTTGAGACAGGTATTAACATCCCAAACCTGCAAGGAGCTCCTTGGGAGCGCAGAGATCTGTCCCTGGGGGGAATCAGGCGACAGAGGCCAGGGGCAGTTCCCAGGTGCAGGAAGCAGCAGCAGGCCAAATGTGGCTGAGTGATGACTACAAATCACACCACACTGCAGTCACCAACGTGAGGTCTTTCCTTGTAAATAACGTCTCCTCTGTGAACAGCATCCACGTCCCAAAGAATGGCCGGGCCTGGAGGAAGCTAATTTGCAGCAATGTGTCTGGTTTAGTTGGGGTTGGTCCTGCTTTGAGCAGGGGGTTAGACTAGATACCCTCCTGAGGTCCCAGCCCTCCTTCATCTGCTATGATTCTATACATCCGTGCAGGAATGGACCCATTCACAATGTACTTCAATGGCTGCAACAGTGTGTCCAGTTCAAAGAGCAGCCCTTATAACCTGCTGTATCTACAGCCACACCTGTAAGAATCATCTCTCGATACAATTGAATTTCCTCTTTTGGCTCTAGGTGGGTTCTAGGGTGACCAGATGGCCCGATTTTATAGGCACAGTCCCGATATTCAGAGATTTTTCTTATATAGGCACCTACTGCCCCCCCACCCCAATCTCCTGTCCTGATTTTTCACACTTGCTACCTGGTCATCTTAGTGGGCTCTCCCCAGAGTCTGCCAAGCCACCACCTCAGGGCTGGAAAGGGCCAAGCCAGGGGAGAGATGGGAGGGAAGCAATGGAGACCAGGAGGTTAGAACGAGGAAGCCAGTCAGAGGCGGTGCATAGGTCTTTTGCCTGGGGACACTATGCCGAGGAGCACCGGATATTTAAATCAGCCAGTACTGACAGGGTCAGCTCAGCAGGGCTGTGGCTGTGTTTTAAGAAAAAATTTGAATCTTCCCATCTGACAGGATTTGAAATGATTGCAACTTTCCAGGCCCTCTGGTGCTTTACTTTCAAACTCAGCAAATGCTGGCAGAGGACAGCCAATGTATCAGTGTGGAACAAAAAGGGCTTCTTAAAAAACCTGTAAGGAAAGGAAAGGCTATTAGTTGCCTCCGTGTCTTTCCATTAACTGCAATAGTTCACCATTGTCTTCTCCTGGGCTGGACAATGGATGGCTACTTGAGGCCAGTTCCATGTAAACAACTGGATTTGGAGGTGCCCCGCCCCACTTGATTGCTCATCACCCAGCCATAAAGCGTAGCTAACATTGCACCGCAGGTCACGATCCCAGTTTTCTATCTACACAAATACATACACTCATAATCACAGTCTGTCTGCATATCTGACAATGACCAGCAAAGTCAGAACATGGCAAGCTTCCATAAAAGACCTTGCTCAATATATTTTTATAGTACTATGACAGTATGCAATCACTTGGTTTAACTGCTTATTTTGGGGGTTAAACCTGCTGTTTGCCCCTTGGGGTCTCTGGACCCTCATTGTCACAACAGATGCCTGTTTCAACATTTCTTTTCTTTTTTTAAACCAGAAGGTATCTTCAGAGTTTATTTTCTATAAGCTGTTGGTTGCTGTTTACAACCCCATCCCTCTATCTCACCACAATTGGTATATATCTCAGTACCCCAAGAACAGACCCCTCCTTCCAGTTTGATTTACTTTAGAAGTTAAAGCTCCAAGCAAGCAAAGCAACCACTGAGGTGTATAACTTTAAATATGTCGTTAGTCCCATTGAATTTAATAGGCCTACACACATACTTAAAGCTAAGCATGTGCTTAAGTGCTTTGCTAGATTAGAGACTAAGAAAACAACCGGACAAGTACAAAGAATAGTAAAGTTTCCCTGAGAGCAGCACAATGTGTATTCCTTGTAATTGGTCAAGTTGAAAAATTTCCTTTAAAATTGGTTTTTGACAGAAAATTGAGCTTTTGACCACATGAAATCTTCCTCACACACATTATAGAAAATTTCAATTTTTGGTTAAAAACTGAAACAGTTTTGGTTGAAAACTTGTCAGGTTTTGTGTGTGTGTGTGTGTGTGTGTATTTCAGTTTTGGATGAGAAGTTAAAAATTTCTATGGAGCATTCAACAAAAACATTTGTTCTTCAATTTACCCTAAGTTTTTTGGGGGGAGGAGAGTGAAAGGGAGAGAGATATTTTCCGAACAGCTCTACCTATAATCTTTTCAGAGGAAAGATGGCGTCTTTTCACTGTTTGTAAAGTGCACAACATAGTGTGGTCCCATAACTGTTGGAGCTTTTGGGTATTACCCTGTATAAATGCTTAATAACAATAATTAAAAAATAAATAATAAAATGTGCACCGAACTAAACATAATACAGCAGTGTCCTCTTGCAGAGTTTAGAAAGAAGAGTGCCTGAAACTTAATGGTTTGATCCAACTTCCCCAGTCGTCAGTTTCTGTCGGCCAATCAGAAAATTCCAGTGATGTTATTTCCTAACAGTTTTTTATGAATTGGACAGACTGGACAATAGGGGTGCATGATCAGATCTTGAACGCAGGAAAGCACGATCAGAAGAGTTACATAAATCACAAGAATCACAATGTCAGATGGAAAGAAACTGATCACAACTCCTCCCAGGGCATGTTTACACCACAAAATTAAGTTGAGCTAACTTATGTCAGCAAACAGCTGTTGCAGTAATTACATCACTTGAGCGGGTCTACGTGTTGCTCGAGTCAGCAGTGTGCATCCTCACCGGAGCAGATGCCGAGGGATCTATTGAGCGGGCAGTAGACCCATTCAATGAACCCCAGAAGTCCTCTCCGGTCGATGCCATAAATCCATCCTGTGAAAAGTGTAAGGTTGTATCGACCAGAAGGCATCTCCCGTTGGCACAGCGCAGTGGAGACATTGCGGAAAGTCAAAATTAGTAAGTTGACAGGAGATATGCAAACTACGTAGTGTATCTCCCGTCGACTGCCGGTGGCTGTATAGCCCAGGCCTGACACCGCATTGACCTTCACTCTACACCTCTCGTGGGGGTGCAGTTATTAAGTTGGAGTGGCGGGGCAGTTACATCAGCAAGAGAAATTTTAGTGTAGACACTGCCCTAGCTTGGTTGACGTAAGCTGCCTTGTGTCAAACCAACCCTGTAGTGTAGACCAGGCCTCACACGACTGTCTAATGGGGAAGCAGACCCATCTCCCCGCTCCACAAATTGCAGCTGAAATAATCAATAAAATAGAGCAGGAAAGAGCAGAAAATGCATCCATTATTTCAAAATAACTTTATTCACAAGACATTAGTGTGAGGCTAAAAAGGAGCTAAGAGGGATCTTTTATGAACAGAATAAAAACGTCCTAGGTTTGTGAGAACACATTTGAGTGAGTCCAAGTGGAATAATTTATCCTTTTCTCAGGGACGCAGTCTGAGCTGGGCTCCTGCACCCCCAACCCGGAAGAAGGGACGAATTTTCTCTCCCATGAAAGAAACCGAGGAGAAAGAGAAGAACGGTTCCACGTTATCAGCATCAAAAAATTCCACCAGCCCAGCTTCATAGTCTAGAGAAACCCGAATCTTCTCCGGTTTCCTACTTAGGGACAGCTCACTCACAGGGCTAGAGAGAGCCCAGAACTGACCAGACCACTGTCGCTCGATAGCCCAGATTCCCTCCTCAGGCTTAAGGTCCAATACTCCTTCCTTCATCTTCACAGACTCTCTGGCGACTCCCACAGCCCAGCCTCCTTTGCTCCCAACTTCCACCCCCCAGTAATGTCTCCCAGAGGTGAATCCCTCATAGCCCAGCACACAGGGAGAATAACGAAATCCCCCTCGACTGGTGGCGGACAGCTCTTGTTTTTTGTCTCTCCGTCTCACACTTTTGCAGTCTGCAGAGATGATGAGGTGGGGATTTGCTGTGTCTGGATCCAGAGTTATATGGACTAGGGGAGAGAAAGAATCAGAGCATTAGGGGCAGAGCTCAGCCCTGGAGGAAGGTTTGATCATGTAATTGACAAGAATCTTCCCCAGGTGGAGCCTGAAACAATTTACTTCCTTCCTCTTGACTGTATATTGGGGGGAGGAAGGACAACTGGAGGATGAACACATTTTTAATCAATATTTTAAAATGATCACAAATGTTATCACCATATTTATAAAAACTTTTCATTTGCCAAAAAACATGTTTTGGATAAATAAATAAGAAAATCAATTTTGACTGTTTTTAAATTACACAAATTTCTCATAAAATCATAAAAAAGAAAAATGTTAAACACTTAAAAATGAAAGCACTTACAAATATTTTTTGAAAAATACTCCCTTTCCGCCCCTGCCCCCCATTTTCCAGCCAGGAGAGATCTGCCGGTGTTCAAGCCTCTGCTTTCTCATCCTGAAGCTGAGATCAGAGATCATTGCAAGAACTGCGGGATCCCCTCAGGTAGGAACAGGGGAAAGAGCAGAATGGTTATGTTGAAATGTGCAGGTGTGTGTGTACGCTCTTCAATTTAAAAAAAGAAATCAAAGACCTCCTTAAAACCAATGGGTGTGCTGAGCTCACTCTGTCATCATCAGTGGAAGGAGCAATCAAGACCCTTTACATAGCAAAAACATCTGGAAACAACAAATGCAGGACAAAGCTAAGCTGCATGGTCTGAAACGTTTCCATTGTTGGGGATAGAGGCTAGGGGTTGCAGTCAGAGAGAGAGAGAGAGAGAGAGTATTGTCTGTGGCATTCTCCCTGTAAATCTGTGAAAGTGACCCTGAGATGAAGGGTGAATAGAGGAAGCAATCCATGAAGGGACACTCAATGTTTACAACACCTACCTTTTAGGACCTAGAAAATCAGTGTGGAAACAATGGGAACCCCAGATTCTGAGTGAGGTGCCTAGGCTTTGTATATGAATGGGGAGAGACAGACCTAAAGCTACGTCTACACAACACACCACTGGTGGTAGGCTGTAGGGTATGTGTAGCAACAAGCCGCAGTGACAATCCGGCTGTATCATCACTGCGGTGTGCAGCTACACACTTCAGTGAAAGGCTCTGGCAAGGTGGAGGCAATGGGGAAAGACTCTGGCAGTGGAGAGCTCTTGGAGACTTTTCCCACTGCCTCCCCCCGTACCAGAGCCTTCCCCCATTGCTGGAGTCTTTCCCTGTGGCGGGGAAAGGCTCCGGCAGCTCCCTACAGAGGGGAAAGGCTCTGGCAGGGGAAGGCAGCAGCACACTCTGCGGGAGGCACCGTGCGGGCATGTAGAGAGCCATAGAGGGCACATACCCACAGGGTTCACGGGTGTTTTTCTTCTACTCACATAAGCCGTACCTCACTGCCTACATTGCTATTTGCACCCATGCTAGCTGGGGGTGTGGTGTATGGATCCTATCCACTGCCACAAGGATACTGTGCACAGTAAATGCACCTTAAGAAGGGGATTCACAAAAGCCAGCGTGCCAGACAGGGAGCTGCCTAAACTACGGGGTGGAAGCGATGTGTGTTAAGCCCTTCCCCTCTCCTGGAGATAGTGCCTAAGTCTGGACAGCAGGGAGGTGCGTATCTCTGCTTGCGATCCACGAACCTGGGGAATGTAGGCAGCTGGACGCAGGGCCCAAGCATAATTTTTCCGGGCCCAGTACAAACTTGTAACACGGGCCCCCTCCCACACCCATGCCACAATCCCTCATCCCAGGCATACAATCTCACGAACCATGGTAATGGGGGTTGCAGCCTGGGCCGGGCCCCCAGGGACTCGGGGCCCCATTAAAGTGTATCCTTCCCCACCCCCCCCCATGTGGGGGCCCTGGCTGAACGACTATCTTGCCCTGCAGGGCCTGAGCTGGTAGATGTGCTCAGAGGGTGACTAGCTGTACACAAAACTGAGGGGAGAAGGAGAGAGATATACATATCCTCATGTTATAACCTTTAATCCAGTGGTTGGGGAACTCACTGGGCTGTAGGAGACCACTACTCAAGTCCCCTCTCTGCCTGCTCAGGAGAAGGGAATAAAATACAGACTCCCATCTCTCAGGTTAGAGCTCTGGCCCACAGTGCCAGAACCTTGGTAGAAATGGGGGGACATGAGGTCCTGCCCCTTCTGTGGCCCTCATCCCCTGCTCCTCCTGTCCCCCCAAGGCCCCACCCCCTGGCCCGACCAAACACCTCGCTGTGGTAAGAGCCACCCAAGGAGCCCAAGAGCAGCCCTCGCCCATGTCCCTGCCTCCGGCTTTTTAAATCCGTTCTCCTCACAGGTGGAGAGGGACTTGGACAGGGGGTTGCCACATGCCCTAAGCACTGGGTTGAAGGCCACAAGGCGACTTTTCTTTCAGCTGTTCTATGCAGAGCTATATGGCCTCTAAGACCACCTACCACACTGGGTCCCACAGAAAACATAGGCCGTCTTCCCTGGTTCTTGGCTCACACGGGGACATAGGTGGGAAATAGGCTCCTGGGTGCCTAGAGGGAGGCAGCAGTGTGCCTGGCCAGAGGCAGAAGTTGGGGAACTTCCACTGCAAAAACATGGGCCCCGTGTGAGTTCAGACACCTCCAGGGTTAGGGG
Source organism: Emydura macquarii macquarii (assembly GCF_026122565.2). NCBI lineage: Eukaryota > Metazoa > Chordata > Testudines > Chelidae > Emydura > Emydura macquarii. The sequence continues at coordinate 10,615 of NW_027131039.1, forward strand.
GTAGCCAGGCAGGGGCTTTGTGGATCACAGTGGTGCCTAAAACCAGGACTTCAGTGCCTTAGTCTGGGTTGGTGGATCTGGGCCCCCTTGGGCATGCAGCCTGCTCGTGTGGCAGGCCATGGGATTCCTGAGAAAGGAAACTGCCTGCCACACAATGGTTGATGGAATTCAACGTTGATATATGCAAAGTGATGCACTTTGGAGAACGTAATCCCAAGTGTACGTACAAAATGATGGGGTCTAAATTAAGTGTTGCCACTCAAGAAAGGGACCTTGGAGTCATCGTGGATAGTTCCAAGGTTGCCAACTCTCCAAGATTTTCTTGGAGTCTCCAGGAATTAAAGATTAATCTTTTATTAAAGATTATGTTATGCAATGGAACCTCCAGGAATACGTTCCACCAAATTGTCAACCTTACCCTGAAAACATCCACTCAGTGTGTAGTGGCAGCCAAAAAACAAACAGAATGTTAGGAACCATTAGGGGACGTAGGATTTAGACTTTGATAAAATATAAACATTTATTACCTGCTTCCGCAAGGCATTTTTTCCACTCTGCAACCAAACAAGAAGAAATTAGAACTCAGCTGAATTAATGTTATATTAGGAGGCATCAATATTATACAGAATGAAATGTGAGGAGTGAAAAGAGGCAAACAGTTATAAGTAAAACGGGTAAAAAAAAACTTGTGTGAAAACTTTTCCCACAAAAAAATATGTAATTGAAATGGTAATTTTTGGAGGAAAAATAATGATTCCCATGAGGGAAAAAAATCTCTTTTTCTGAGGGGGAAATGTTGAAATAATAATAATTAAAAAAAACATTTAAATAAAAATTTAGAAATGAGACAATTTGTTTCATTTCAATTTAAAATATCATTTTTTCCATTTACTTTTCCCATCTGAGAAACAAACAAAACAATATTTTGTGCTGAAATGTCAATTTGAATGTCAATTTTCATTTTGTTTTGAACAAAAATGTTGAAATTACCTCTTTCAACATTTTTGTATCAAAACTATTAGAACTTTTTGGTTCTAATTTTTTGGGGGAGTAAGGGGGGGGGGGGCGACTTTTTTTTTGGAAACTAAGTTTCAAAGGGCAAAATGTCCAGCACATCTTCCAAACATCTCTAGTTAGAAATTCTAGTAAAAATACCATGAAATAATTTCAGAAATACATATATAGTGCATGAGCAGTTCTCTTTCAAAGTCTACACAATTAATAGCGAGTTTACAGAAATTTCCAATAACTAGTATTTATTTCTGTATTATCACTTAAAGATAATTTTAGCATATCTCCAGGTTAAAACAAAAACAAAAAAAAACCTCCTTTTATTACAGGTCTAATGCTTCCCTCACTGTTGTTCATGGCAAATCCACAATTATATTCTATGGACCTGATTTCAAATCTCACGAGAGAGAAGAAAAGGACCCCACTAGTTTACTAAGCTCTGTATCCAACCCAGTTCGAACAGGTCTGAACCCATCATCACTATTTTCAAAGCTTTGAAACAACAACAGGAAAAAAAAAGTTACTAATATTAATATTTTGATAACTTGCTTTATGCATTTATTGTATCTTTGATTCTTAGAAACAGAAATTTCCATCTTCAGCGCCTCATGTCCTTACTAGAAAGTAGAGGTTTAGGCATATGCAAAATTTTCACATGTGCATAAGTCCCATTGCCTTCAAGGGGACAAAAACAGATGCCTAATTTAAGCATGTGCTTAAGTGCTGCCCGAAACAGGGAGAGACTTAAATACTTGTTTAAGTGCTTTGCTGAATCTGGACTTGAGATTTTCCCTTTATTTTCTATGTTAAATCTCATGCCTTTATTATATTAGATTGCCAGTACCAAAATTAGGGGTGAAATGTCATTTCTATTCAACCTCCCTGGTTTTAGTCATCTATAACCCCCCCCCCCCCAATTTTATTTTGATGTGAAATTCCACATATTTAATATTAACTCACCCCACAACAGCTTTTAAAACTTAAAGTAAAAACCATTCTGAGAATACAGCTGTAGGCAAATGACTTTACTTGTGAAAGGAGAGGGAATAACACTTACTGCGATCTTCACCCTTCTTCTCTAAAAAATAAGCAGAAATAAATACACGGTATTATTGTTATTATTATTACTACATTTCTTTTCCCCATGGATCCACAGTGAAAGGACTATGTCCTGTATGGTCAAGACTACTTGCACCTACCACAGGGACTGCATTGGCACGTCTGTGCATCCACTACATGAAAGACAAAGTGACTCTGCTCTGAACACAAACAAGCATGTTGAAAAGCTGGGGTAGACCCAGGATGGGGGCCCAGATCTCTTGGCTTCAGGAACCACAAAACTGGTGCCAAGTGAAATTGATCATTGCTTGGCTGTCTTGTTTGGGTTCCTGAGTTTAGAATACGCCCAACATGACACACCCTCTGTCTGATTTTTCAGAAGAGCTCAGCCTCTACGGTAACCCAGGCTCCTGGAGTCTCAGAGTGTGTCTTCATTGCAGAGTTAAGTGGAGTGACTGGCACCTAGGTCTGAGCACCAAGGTTAGCCTAGCCTCATCTGTGGCCACATTGCAAACACACACTCAGAAAGTTACTGTGTCCTCACTACCATCACACTCACCTGTGTGCAACACTGAGACTTCTGGGGACATATCCCATGGTTCCTTGGGCTATTCTAAGTTGAGCCACTCTACAATTCTTTGCCAGTGATTTTTGAGAGAACCTGTCTGTCCTTCTGGGCACACAGGGGGAATTATGGGAAGGGACTGGAAGATTTGGCCTGAGTTCTCAGTGTAATACCAGCCGGAATAAAAGCAGAGCCCTTGCTTTAACTCACACCTCAGCTGTGTCAGCTAGGCTAGGCGGAAACAACCACTAAATACAGGCCAGACGATTGGGTGCATGAATGGAAGAGGAGGTAAGGACACCAGTAAGAGATACGACTAATTTTGCAGTCAACAGTTACCCCCTAGATTAATCACACAAAAACAGAGGCATTCAAATCAGTGATGGCTTGTGACAATTTGGGACTAATCTGTGCTGCATATTTCACTTTAGACAATTATATTTTGGTTCTACACCCTAGATTTCAGTTGGGAAGTCCAACAAACTAAATTATAAGTTTTTCTTTGTTTTGTTCTTAAGAAATGGTAATAAAAAACCAAAAACAACAAATGGAGCTCTGATGAACATTCCCATATTTAGGGTGCTGTAAATTGGGAACTCTTTGTTCAATCACCTCAAATGCTGCAGGGAAAAAAAAAAAAAAAAAAAAAAATCGCTCTCAGCACTAGACCTCTAATTTTTTTATGCTGCTATCACTGTTTTGCAATTTTAGAGAGGGGAACAAAGTCTGACTAGAAATAATTTGAAAATTAAGCAACAACCTAAACTATAGAGTCATCGCTGTCACTCCATAAACATCCAAACATCTTTATTTATTTATTAAGAGAAAGTCTCTTTATAGTTTATTTTCTTATTTAATGTATTACCTTTTGTTTTAAAGTAATAAATTATGAAGACAATTAAAATAACCAAAATAACCACGATGGTGCACAGAACTGCTATCCAAGGAGAGCCCTTCGGGAAAAAAAGGTTCTGGAAAAAAAAATTGAACTTACATTACTTTGGGAGCAAGGACAAATATCAAATGGTTTTTAAATCACATATATCCTCAGCAAAATTTGGGTGAGACAAGGAATCAGACATGCTCCTATCTACACTATACAAGTGGTCAGAAACAGACTTAAAAACTGGTTCTAACCAAGATAATTTTAACAGTGATGTACTGTGAATAAGTGGGCCTGGCTTGATTCACTGCTGTGATATCATTCAGTGTTGTGATATCACATAATAATTATTTGTAGTGAACAGTTTTTGACAATCAATCCATAAAATAACACTGCTCACACAGAAAACATGCTAAATTGAAGAATTCAGATTCTCTTCAGTAGTGTGAGTCTATATTACCTTATAATAAACATTAGAGTTAAAAAAAAAAATTAGCTCTCTCACCTGCAAATTTCCAGACTTTCAAAGGTGGGGGTTTCTTGTAATTTAATCTTAACTCTGAATTTCTTGGCTTCTAACTTCCCCCCCACCAACTTTATAGTTCCTAAAGGTAATATGCACTCAAATTTCTACTACTACTAACAATAACATAACAAGACAATAACAATGTAACAATCACTGGGAAAATGTGAAAAAATATAACAGAGAAATACACAGAAATATCAAAGAAAGAAATAGATGAGGCACTGAGAGGAATGAAAAATTGGAAAGCAGTAGGATGAGATGGGATGCATGGATTCTGGCTGAAATGCCTAACCACTCTGTGATCGCCTACGTGAAAAACTTAAATGTTTGAAGAGCAGATGCCCAAAATGGATGGTGACCGAATCATCTTCTTACAAAAAAAGAAAGAATGCAGGAGTGATTTTCAGAGGTAGGGGCTGATCAAGTTTTTACCAACTATGTGGAAACCTGTAATGGCAATTCTGGCAAGGAAGATTTGAATGGTGCTAATTTGCAGTGGAATGCTGCCTTCTGAGCAAAATGTCTGCACAACAAACACGGAAGGGATGAAAAACCACTTCATGATCAACAGAAGGATCATAAAAGACGCAAAGCAGAAAGAAGAAAAACCTAGAGAGGTGTGGTTAGTGTTGCCAGATCCTTTTTAATGGTTAATAATACTTGTAATGGTTGCCAATTGATCTGGTTAATGGACTGAGGGTTCTTGTCCCAGAATCAGCCTACACAGAACTCAAATCCAGGAGCTCAGTATCTTGTACTCACACCCTTCCCTGAGGACCCGGTGGTAAGAGACAAAGGACCAGCCAAGCGTCTGGCCTGCCAAATGAGTCCGATTGTCCTGGTTCCTCAATGCTTAAGGTTGACTTTGATAACAATAGAGCTGACGGTCCAATGATGGAAAACTAACAATCTGGACATGGATGGTTTGCCCTATCATCATGCTATTGCTCAGTCTTCCATGCCCAAATCTAATTTCCTCACCCTTATAATATCGGGGTGCACTTCTCCTAGAGTTAACATATTCATACATATTAATGGCATTTATCTCATTATCATATTCATCACTTCTTACTCCAGCGAGTCTGTGGTTTTCACTTCCTTGTTCCTGTGCTTGTTTTAGGTTTCAGCTCATGCTATCAAGGAAATTATTCCAAAATCTAAGGGTAAATGTCTGGCCATTTAGCTAGGCTAGAAGTTAGCATAAATATAGTAGGGCTCTAACTTGCTTAAACTAATAACTTACAGGATACAAGCCTGTTGGTTTCTTGTGTTACAGCTGAACAAAATGAAAGATAGCAACGAAGGATGGATTAGACTAGTCTACCAAAAAGCATATGACGGAGTCCCACGTTCATGGATCACTGAGACACTGAAGAAGAGCAAGATTCATCTCAAGATCATTTTCTTTCTGCAGCAATGAATAGTTAAGTGGAACACACGACCCTGCCAGGAAGAGACTCTCACTGATGAGGTTCCAGATCAAAAGGGGGCTCTTTCAAGGGGATTCTGTATCATCAGGGCTGTTTGAGGTTGCCAACGTGGATGTCCCATGAGACAAACTGGAGTTTTCACATTAGGAAATAACCACCAGTTAACCTTCTGCTATAGATGGATTATTTGAAAGTACATGGACACTCACAAAGGGAGATATAGAGACTGATGACCTGTGAGAACAGTTTAGTGAAGACAAAGCTATGGTTTGGATTAACGAAACGTAAAGAGAAACAAGCACAATCAGATGGCAGACAAGTCAACAAAAGCACTATCCAGAGTCTCTCTCAGCATGGTCCCTACAAATAGCTCAGAATGAGGCAACTGTCAGGAGGTACAACATAAGGAAGTCAATGATGATGGTAAGGAAACAATATTACACACAAGTAAAAACTACTCTAAAGGCTATGAAAAATTTGATCTGAGCCACCAATGTCAGCGTGATGCCAGCAGCACGGTACACTGCTGGAGTGATCAAATGTAATCGAGCGGAGAAGAAAAAGCTGGCATTGAAACAAGAAAGCTCCTGATGATGCAGAGAGAGTAATGAATGTCAATCAAGACATGGAGAGGATGGACTGTACATTCAATGATGTTATGGAGGGAAAGCCTTTCTGTGTGTGGAGGAAGCAATGGACAATGAAGAATGCAACATCAAAATACATTAGGAGTCAGCCAGAATAAAAGCCCATCTGGTCGCTATCATGCTGGGTAGATGAGGGGGGAGAGCATTTGTCATATTGGTTAACATCAGTGTGTCAAAATTATAATAATTCATGCGAGATATGCCATGTCAGGTACTGTTAGAAAGGTTATAATGTGCTAAGTCAGATGACAATACTTACGTTCATGTGTGATATGTGAAATCGAAGTTATAGATATATTTGATATATCTGTATTTCAAATGGTGCTGTCTGAGTAGCCTGCTTAATGGCCCATTAAAATATCCCCAGGTGCAAAGGGCCCAGGGGGAGAAGCCAGAGATATACCTGGTGAGGCACCAGGACTTGCCCATGTGACTCTGGACTCCATTTTAGTTTCTGTAAAACTCTACAAACTGCATGGCCAGAGCCAGAGGGTATATAAAGCAGAGGCCTTGGGAATCCATTTGGTCTTCAGTCACCGGTCTTTCAGTTGGGACACAGCTTCAAACACCTATCTATCTCTGAATCAAGTCATCTGCAACTGAAGCTGTGAACAAAGGACTGAGGCCCATCCAGTTACTGGATGTATATCAGAGGAACTATACAAGCCTGCAACTCCACAATTTTTCTAGAAACCTGATGTCTATGGACTCTTCATCATTGGTATGTATGGGATTTGCAGGCATGTTGATGGCCATATTGTGGCTTGGACAGTAACTGACCTGCTATATAAATTGCTGATTCCTTTTCTTGTCTGAGGAGTGTGTTCCTAATGTAACAGGAGATGTTCTGGTTTGAGGTTTCTGTTATTATTATAGAAGTTTGTGTTTCAAACAGGCCATTTTCCTGTTGGGATTTTGTTTCAGACAGCGATGGTAAATGTTGTCCAGCGAAATCTCTCCAGAAAACCTCAGGCTCTGGGTACCACCCAGCCGATCGGCACATGACTCGGATCCCTCCATCCTGATAACCCTCAACAGAGATGAGAGGAGCAGTGCCTAGAGCTGGAGGAGAGTGGGATAAAATTGTTTTAAATTTATATTGTGCGGTTTTGTTTTATCCATGTCACTCCCAGCATATTAGAGAGAGACAAGGAGGGTGAGCTTTTATTGGATCAACTTCTGTTGGTGAGAGAGAGAAGCTTTTGAGCTACAGAGAAGTTCTCCTCAGGTCTGGGAAACTAACGCAGCGTATCAACGCTAAATACAAGATGGAACATTCTGAGTTAATTTTCCAGCCCTGAAGATGAACTCTTTGTAACATCGAAAGCTGGTCTCTCTCCCCAACAGAAGTTGGCCCAGAAAGAAATATTACCTCATCGACCTTGTCCTTTCATTTTATGTTCTTATTTATATCAACATTCAGCACAAGGACTAAATATTTAAATCTTCAGCACAACAAGTGCATGGAAATGCACGATGGAAGCAGAACTTCCCACGTCAATTTGGTGACTTTCAGAAGCTAAGACTGAAGCCAGAAACTCTCAAAGATGCTAGGCAGTAGTGAAGGCCCTATGTCCCACATGGCATGAAGCACATAAGTCAAGTCATAAAAATTCACCTGTCTGGCTTATGGATACAGCATTAGAACAGGAGAAGACAGCAGTTCCCATATCTCAGGCTAGGTCTACTCTGAAGCTATGGGTGTGCGTAGCAGCTCACGTCCCTGTATCAGCACTAACTGCTCTCTAGCTGGTTCACAAAAAATAAAAGTGAAGATGCCACAACATGAGCTTCACTGCCGGCTGCTCAAGCGTGCATGTTCCCCAGGCTCTGAAGCCCAGGCCCCAGCATTCTCACTTCTATTTGTAGCGAGCTAGCTCGAGTGCGGTTGTGTGGGTAAATCCACAGGAGCTACTGTTCACATGCCGGCTGCAATGCACAGACCTTTACCTTCATCCACCACTACTAGCAGATGTTCAGGATGTGCTGAGCTCTGTGGCTAACGCTTGCTCGTGGAGGGTGAAAAACGAATGGGAGCCATTTGGCCATTTATCATTGGACACCCTTTTGAAAGTGTAGGGTGCCAGTCAGAGACAACCCATGCTTACCGACAGTGGGGAGAGGGGGTAACAGAGTGAGGGTAGCCAGCTTCAGCCATGTTACTGAGCATGCTCAGTAGAAGCCAATCAACAAATCTGGGGGACATGACCCCACACATACTCTGGCATTGCCTCTGGTGCCAGTCCCTTTTCCACAAGCAAATTAGACCTCTCTTCATAACGGGATTCTTATGGTATTCACAATCTTATCCATCCGTGCCCATCTTCTAATCCATTTAAGGGGGTCAATAGTTGAGAAAAATGCTAATGGGACATCTCTAGTCACATCCCGATTTCACAGTTTCCTTAGATCTGTATCAGTTGAATGAGAGACGTGATGGAGAAAGCATTAGTGTCTGTGACTGAGTATCTTTTAATAACGTATTTAGGAATGTGTCTCTGCTGATTTCAATAGGTCTATCAGTGGCCTCAGTAATCAGGAACAATGGTTCATCTCTGCTGCCTCTCATGGGTAAAATAGTTCCTATAGCATAGTTCACAGTAAATTTTCTTCCTGCCTAACGAAAGCAACCTATAGGATTAAACTCTTTTCATCTCTCCTGATTCAAGGCTCGACAAAGCCTACTGAAGATGTTACACCTCGCTACAAAGCTTCTTGTTGATTTCTGCGAGCTTTGGATCAGGCCCTCAGTGTGTATGTAAATTCAGTGGACTTGACTGTGATAGCACATATTTTGATTAATAGGTGCTCCATTATTTTGCTTTTTACTTTCGTCCGCACATCGTCTTTTCACTGAACGATTATTTGGCTGTCTCTCTGCCTTCTCAGTGTCTGACAGCAGTTGAGACACAGAGAAAACTGGGTCTGGCTGAATTAAGTGAAAGGCTGATTGGTCAGGAGTAGTTTTTGGAGGAACTGGGCCTTGTGGTTTGAAGATCCTCCTGGCTCCTTTGTTGTCCCTGGGTTCTCAAATTATAGCAATATTTCATGGATTACCAGGAGGATGCATCTCTACACCTCTCTGACAAACAAACAAAAAAGTAGAAAAAATACCTTAGATTTAGAAAGACACATGCCAAAATCTTATTGGGTACAAAACTACAAATGAGAAAAAAGAACAATCAAATACTATCACTAAAGGAAACACAGAGCACAAGTCACTGACCTGCTACCTTAAGTTCCAATAGAGCATCGGCATAAAAGGAAGTTGATTGAAAATAACACCTGTATTGTCCCTTATCTGAGGGTCTGATATTACGTAACCTCAAGGAG
>NW_027131040.1:0-2024 GCF_026122565.2 Emydura macquarii macquarii
GTTACTGGGCCTGTATTTATTCCCCTTTCTCCAAAACAAAGCTCTGTGGGGGATAAAGCAGCCGATCACCTCCGCCTTTGTCTGTGGGATTTCAACTGTGCCGTTATAGTGAGACTGCGCTCCTGTCCTCTCTGAAGCGAGTGCTGGCTCTGGTGACACACCAGGACTGGGAAAACACAGATGGGAACACTTGATTCTTTCTTTTATTGGCTCGTGCAACTTTCTTTTGTCTAGCGACTCTCATCCACACGCTGGGGCTGATCATTCTCACCCCTCCCTGACGTTGGTTTAACATGGCAGTAGTTTCGGAAGCTCAGGGGACTTCCACATGCTCACAAATTGCTTTACAGCGTTAAACAAAACTATGTCTATGCTCAGGCCCTGATCCCGCAGCAGGCAGACCCATGCAATCATGCAGATCCCTGCAGTTCTCATTGCTAGCTCGGTGTTCAAATCTCCTGCAGTCTCTGTCTCAGCGCTGCACAGTAGCCATGTCACTGCATTTGCACCCTTGCCATGAACCAGATCATTGCTTTTCACAGCAAACCCAGGAACATCGGTTCAGGTTTCCACTTTGAAAATGACACCCGAGGAAACACAGCTTTGGTTTCAAGTAACCAGTTGTCTCTCTAACTGTTTTAGCCAGCGACACGTTTCTAAAGCATCGCACAACCGTTGGTGCAGTACATCAACTGGAAAACCTCTCTCAAGGGAGGGCTAAAACTCCAAGGAGAAGCATTCAGTTTGGTGCCTGCGATAGGACTATAAATATATCCTATCAGTTAATTGTTGCTGTTTACATTGATTTGAAAAAAGGAGCTAAAGTTAATTGTCTAGTAACCATTTTAGTGCCATCCAAGCAGGATCAGGCACCTGCAAAGACCAGAGCGGCACATGGAAAACAGACTGATCACTAGCGTATGGACAGCCAAAATAAACAGTTCCACACTGGGGTTTGACACTGTGGTTGGTGGTACAAGGGAACAGTGAAGAAACCAAGTGACAATGGGGGGAAAAGAGAAAGAATGAACTTTCATTTAAACCAAGAGTTTACATTTTTGTTACAAAATCAAAGACGGGGGGCAGCAGGGGTCAGACGAAATTACAGACCTGGAGGTGGGAAATAGAGCAAGTGGCCAGTCTTCAAAGTAGCTCCTCGGTTTCGAAGTAAAGGGTTTTTAGCCTCTAACAAATCTTCCTGTGTATGTTTCTAGGACTGGGAGTTCTGAGAACAGGGATTTAAAACACGAATGTTGTTGTGATGGGTCTCCCGTGGCTGCATGGCACCAGGCATTTGGCTGTAAGAGCAGCTTCACTACAGATTAGTGTTTTGTGTTTACTGCCTAGAGGCAGATTGTTAAAAATAAGTGGAAGGATGTTTTTAAACAGATGAACTAAGGAGAGAGAGGTAGATCTGCTAACAGCTTTCTTTGTTTTCCTTTTGCAGGTGAGCCCATGGAAGAGGGTGGTAAGTTGATTTTGCCATCAATGTTTTTAGCCATAATCAATGTCTCAAAAGTGCTGCTGCTAAGATTTGAGCCTCCCATTTCTAACCGCTCAGAGGGAATCTAAAAAATGGGGCATCTTTAACCATTAGAGGCATATGCCATTAGTCTGAGCACCCGTGTGAGTGTGAATGTGCGAGTGTGGGTCTGGGCCCACGCTAGAACCCACTGAAGGCACTGGGAGTCTTTCTACTGACACCAGTGGGTGCTGACCCAGCCCCTGTGTGCGTGTCTGGGTCTTGGTGTGTTTGAACATAGACCTTGATTTACTTCTTCTTTTTACAGAGACAGATCCAGAAAACTTTATTCCCTGCACACTGGGTTCCAGCTTGCTCCCTTTGCAGTCAGTGGAGGGGTCTTGTTATTAATAAGTTACTCGGTTTCCCCACCTGTAAAATTATTCTGATCTTCGAAAAACACTCTGGGATCTACTGAGGAGAGCTAGGTTTATATTATTTAATCGTGGCTTAGGGGTAGCACCTCAGGCCATATATAGGGGAAGGGCCGCAGTCAATTTAT
>NW_027131041.1:0-2021 GCF_026122565.2 Emydura macquarii macquarii
CCTAACGCTGCAAACCCTAATGCTGCAAACTCCTGCGGACCAAGACCCAAACCCAAACCCTAATGCTGCAAACCCTGCGGACCAAGACCCAAACCCTAAACCCTAATGCTGCAAACCCTGCGGACCAAGACCCAAACCCAAACCCTAATGCTGCAACCCTGCGGACCAAGACCCAAACCCAAACCCTAACCCTAACCCTAACGCTAATGCTAAGACCCAAACCCAAACCCTGCAAACCCGGACCAAGACCCAAACCCAAACCCTAATGCTGCAAACCCTGCGGACCAAGACCCAAACCCAAACCCTAATGCTGCAAACCCTAATGCTCACCCTGGCGGACCAAGACCCAAAACCCAAACCCTAATGCTGCAAACTCCATGGACCAAGACCCAAACCCAAACCCTAATGCTGCAAACTCCTGCGGACTAAGACCCAAACCCAAACCCTAATGCTGCAACCCTGCGGACCAAGACCCAAACCCAAACCCTAATGCTGCAAAAACCCTGCGGACCAAGACCCAAACCCAAACCCTAATGCTGCAAACCCTGCTGCGGACCAAGACCCAAACCCAAACCCTAATGCTGCAAACCCTGCGGACCAAGACCCAAACCCAAACCCTAACGCTGCAAACCCTAATGCTGCAACCCTGCGGACCAAGACCCAAACCCAAACCCTAATGCTGCAAACCCTGCGGACCAAGACCCAAACCCAAACCCTAACGCTGCAAACCCTAATGCTGCAAACTCCCTGCGGACTAAGACCCAAACCCTAACGCTGCAAACCCTAATGCTGCAAACCCCTGCGGACCAAGACCCAAACCCAAACTCCTAATGCTGCAACCCTGCGGACCAAGACCCAAACCCAAACCCTAACGCTGCAAACCCTAATGCTGCAAACCCTGCGGACCAAGACCCAAACCCAAACCCTAATGCTGCAAACCTCTGCGGACCAAGACCCAAACCCTAACCCTAACGCTGCAAACCCTAATGCTGCAAACCCTGCGGACCAAGACCCAAACCCAAACCCTAATGCTGCAAACCCTGCGGACCAAGACCCAAACCCAAACCCTAACGCTGCAAACCCTAATGCTGCAAACCCTGCGGACCAAGACCCAAACCCAAACCCTAACGCTGCAAACCCTGCCGACCAGGACCCCAACCCCAACCCTAACGCTGCAAACCCTAATGCTGCAAACCCTGTGGACCAAGACCCAAACCCAAACCCTAATGCTGCAAACCCTGCGGACCAAGACCCAAACCCTAAAACCCTAACGCTGCAAACCCTAATGCTGCAAACCCTGCGGACCAAGACCCAAACCCAAACCCTAACGCTGCAAACCTGCGGACCAAGACCCAAACCCAAACCCTAACGCTGCAAACCCTAATGCTGCAAACCCTGCGGACTAAGACCCAAACCCAAACTTAATGCTGCAAACTCCTGCGGACCAAGACCCAAACCCAAACCCTAACGCTGCAAACCTAATGCTGCGGACCAAGACCCAAACCCTAACGCTGCAAACCCTAATGCTGCAAACCCTGCGGACCAAGACCCAAACCCAAACCCTAATGCTGCAAACCCTAATCCCCTGCGGACCAAGACCCAAACCCAAACCCTAACGCTGCAAACCCTAATGCTGCAACCCTGCGGACCAAGACCCAAACCCAAACCCTAATGCTGCAAACCCTGCGGACCAAGACCCAAACCCAAACCTTGCAAACCCTAATGCTGCAAACCCTGCGGACTAAGACCCAAACCCAAACCCTAACGCTGCAAACCCTAATGCTGCAAACCCTGCGGACTAAGACCCTAACGCTGCAAACCCTGCGGACCAAGACCCAAACCCAAACCCTAATGCTGCAAACCTCCTGGACCAAGACCCAAACCCAAACTCCCCAAACCCTAATGCTGCAAACCCTGCGGACCAAGACCCAAACCTCAACGCTGCAACCCATGACCAAGACCCAAACCCTAACGCTGCAACCCCTGCGGACCAAGACCCAAACCCTAATGCTGCAAACCCT
>NW_027131042.1:0-20220 GCF_026122565.2 Emydura macquarii macquarii
AGGCTCGGCAGAAGTTGTGCCCACACTCAGTCATCAGTGGATCTGTGAAATACTCCAGGCAGACGGAGCAAGTCGCTTCGTCCTGGAAGCTCCCGGACAGCTCCCCAGCAGCAGCCATGGCTCCTCTACCCCAGGGCGGAAAACAGCCGCTATGGGTTAGTTTAACTTTCCCGAGCTCAGAGAAGCGGGTTTGGCTGACGATGGCTGGGGCGTTTCCCTTCCGGCTGTTGCTAGTGGGCCCCGGGCTGAGCTGATGGCTGGGGCGTTTCCCTTCCGGCTGTTGCTAGTTGTCCCCGGGCTGAGCTGCAGTGAGTCACCGCCAGTGTCACACCCCTGGGGCGAGGGAGATAGAGCCAGGGCCAGGGCAGTTGTTGTGTGTGGGTTTGATTTTTTCATATTATATTTTTATCACATTTTTAAATAGCTACAAACACATACAGAACAAACAGACATAACCAATGGCACCTAAACGTCTCATAACAAGTTAACATCTCACAATATATCAGCCATTTGCTAGCTAACCAGAGATACATTTGAAAGATATCTAGAATATGAAAGGTAAAATATAAATAAATTATTTGTATTACACAATTTAGAAAAAAAAGTTTGCTTCCAAAAATCCAACTATTTAAAGAAAAAATAAGTTAAAATAACAAATGGAGGGAAAGTTCAGAGGAAGGAGATAGAGACGGGGAAGGAAGGAAGTGGGTGTAAAGCAGGGGGAGGCAAGAGGGCCCCCATATATTAAATAGGATCATTGAGATACTGCCAGGAAAGCATCCCATAGCTCTGAGAATTTTTCTGGGGTGTTTCTGGGATGGTTTTCAATTCTTTCCATGGTCGCCAAGCTTACAATGTCTGTGCTCCAGTCTGCCACTGCTGGTCACTTTTTGGATTTCCTTTTGTAGTACTTGTCTTTTAACAATTATTAGTTCTTTGTATAACTAAAGAGTTTCAGGTTTATTCAGCTTCCAATTAACATCCATTAGGTTTTAAATTATCTGTTTGTCTTATTACACAATTTATTTGATAGGGAAAAAATTAATTCTGCAGTTCAGTTCTGCGGGTGTAGGAGCAGGCCCAGAGTCTATGAGTTAAGTTAACACCTGCTCAGTCACAGCCCCGACATTTGTCTGATTTAGCACCATCGGTTTTGAACAGTTGGAGAGGGGTCCCATGCATTCTCCGTAGGATTGTCAGCTGGATTAATCTTAAACAGAGATCCAAGGAGCAGTTCAGAGCACTGGCTAAAATTTGTTTCCATTGGATAGAGAAGAATCATTGGCCTAGTTCCTCCTCCCTTTTCTTTTCTAAGGAATCTGTGTTTAATTCAAATTTGCTGGCCAAGTGTTGCCATAGGTCTTGACGATCTGGGTAACATTTGGAGACATGAAAACAGTTCAGCTGGGTCGGGGGTAGCACAGTCCTTGGCCAAACAGCTGGAGATGGCATGTTTAAACTGGATACATTGTTAAGCTGATAGAAACACATGGGATGTTTTTCAGGGGACAAGGCAATGTGCCACGTTTATTATGAGAAAGCACAATTGCATTCATAACTCATAATTGATACCTCTCACACACACACACACACAAATGTTCTGCAGCTGATCGTGTATTATTTTCAGTCCTGACTGTAGCCTGTGTTCGCAACTTGAGTTTGTAGCTGGTGTGTGCAGCATGTGGCGGCTAACTGGCCAGGGAAGCCGGGCAGGAGGAGGAGCAGGGTCTCTGTTGGGCGTGCACCGATGCTCTTTGATGTTGCTAACCAGAACGTTACCCAAAGCTTTTCATTTTCACCATCTTTTTATATGTTTTAGTTCTAAAGTGAGTTTATGGATCCTGCTGTGTCATGCTGCCCAGCAGCGGCACCTCCCCCCAGTCACAGCAGAGGCACCGGGCGGGGAAGGAGACACAGAAGCACTGAGAGCCCAGCAGCCATGGAGGCACCTGCTCCACCAGGGAGTGAGAAGCGCAAGGCTGATGAGGGTCTGGAACCTCATGAGGGATTTTCAGATGTGCCACATGCCATTGATTTCAATAGGAGTTGGGCACCTAGTTGCTTCTGAAAATCCTACTGGGCACCTATCTGAATCTTTGGGTGCCTCAATCCCTGTAGAAAACCTGTCCCTCTGTGACTCCGGCCCTTGTCTGTGCAATGGGGATAATAGTAGAACTCTACCTCACAGAGGAGTTGTGAGCATAAATACACAAAAGATTGTGAGGTTGTGAGGAGCCCAGACACTACGATAATGAGGCCATATAGGTACCTAAAACTGAGCATGGCTCCGGAAGAGTTCAGTCTCCAGTCAAAGCATTCTGCTTAACACCAGAGATGTGTGTTTAATGCTCAAGAGATGTGGGCAACGTTTTCCACACTGCTGTGATGGAGTTACATCTGTTTGGGTGACCCTGAGTGTGGTTTGCAAGAGTGGTTTGGAAAAGTTTAACTTCCAGGTGGTTTTAGTTAAAGTTGAATCTTAACTTTGAATTTCCATGATTTTAAAAATTTGATTTCTTAAACGGTCTGTGTGTGATAATAATTAGCTACGCTGTGTTTAGTGCTGGTTCTAAACAGGGAGCTAGATAACTGACAGGCAGATTTCCACATTTTCTGTGATGACCTACGCCGTGGCAAAGATCATGCAGCTTCTCTTCTGGGTCAGATCGAGCAGAGCTTTATTCTGACAGACACACACAGAGCTATGGCCATAGGGGAGCCCTGGACAGCACCGGGTTTCTGTGCTGCTATCAGGAGACACCCGCCACCGCACAGATTTGAATGCCTATGGCTTATATAGAATAGCTCTTCACATATTAATCGCATAGTGGAATTTCTCTTGCAAAACAAGTCTGACAGATACTTCCTTATCTATTACACAAATCTAACGGCTTCCCCTTCTCTGGTACAAGAATAGCTAAGAGCGGTTACAAGAGCAGATAGTTGCAAAAACAGCTTAAAGCGCAATCGACCATCTTCAGTGGGTTTTTCCATCCATAGTCATGCTAACTTACATTTCCATCATTCATTTCAGTGTAAGGCCCACCAGGCCTTGCTTTTGTGCTTCCACACCTAGCTAAACCCCGACTGGACTGAGAGTGTGAAATGTTCGTCCATTTGGAAGACAGCATGAGACTTAGACCCAGCTGAGATCCTGCTTATGTCCCATTTTGAGACTCTAAAAGGGACGTAAGTGCCGAGGCCTTGCTCTGGTCCCTGTGAAGAGGAGAAGTCCATCCTTTCTGAATGATTCTGCAGTTTGTGTGTGTCTGACTCCCTCAAATCCCCTCATGTGAGCTAACTTCCAGGGGAACTTGCATTTCTGGGGGTGTCTGAGCCTCCTCCCTCCCTCTCCCCCATCTGTGAAAGAGAGTGGGGTGAGGAGCTGAGAATGGGCAGGCTTGACCCAGATCAGAAACTCTCCCGCACTGGGTAGGGACGGGGAACAGCCACTGAGGTGAACGGAGCAGTCCTCATGTCCCAGAGCTATTGTGTCAGGCTGTGTTTGCTCACCTGCGTGGCGAGAACAGAACATCTCACTGGGCCTCTGGACATTTCTGGGAGCCTGGAACTTTGAAACCTGCCGTGGGCAGAACTCTGAGAAGGAAAAGTGAACATCTGTTCTGGGGAACATCTGCCTCTGCCGAGGTGTTTGGTGACGATGATGATTGTGGAGCAATGTCACCTGTGCACAGCAGAATATTCAGAAGGTGCTGAAATTATTTTTCAAAAGAAAATGAATGGCAGATGTGCAGGCTTCCTGGGAGGGGAGGTGCTCTGGGTGCAAGAGGAGTGGGAACAGTGGAGGAGGGCTTGGGTCTGCAGTGAGGGATGGGGGTATTATGGGGAGGGAGATAAATGGGAACAGATGGTAAGGCAGGGAAAAGGGGCTGGGGGCTCAGGTAAGAGGGAGGAGTCAGGACTATAGGGGAGAGGAAGGGAGAAAATGTAAAAGGTTGCAGAAAGTGAGAGGTTCAGAGGATGTTGGAGGTTATGGGGCGAGGGGGCCTGTCAGTCATGAATTCTCCCCTTCTGTGTGCGCACTGAGATGTGGGAGACCCTGCTCCTCTCGGGGTGTCTGAGCCTCTTTCCCTGCCCCTCCATGTGCGCCGGGATCAGGGGGAGGGATGAAACTGGCACAAATTGAAACATCTGCAATCCGGAAAATGCAGAGTTAAGCTACACATCACCCCTGTGTGCGGCACGGGAGCCTGGTTCGGAGGGGGGTGCACTGGGTGGGCCTGGGGCATGGCTAGGGAAGCCTGGCTGAAGCTGGGGCAGGAGGCCCAGGTAGGGGTGGGTAATGGGTGTGAAGGGCCCAGCTCACTGCTCAGCTCTGGCTACATGAGCAATGTTGCATACAGCCCCCTGTAAGCTGCTGGCTGTGATACGTGTAGGCAGCAGCACAGGGCAAGAGAGCCAGGAACAACTTCTTACTTGTTAATGGCTTCTGCAGGGCCAACATCTGGCATGACAGGATGGGGAGGGGAGGGGAGCTAGCAATGTCAGTGTGTGTGTGGGGGGGAGCATAGACACATTCCAGCTCATGTTACATGGCCTCATGGTCTCCTTATTGGTGGGTTCACACAAGCAGGCAGAGCCCCCAGAATGATGGCCCAGCCCCACGCTCAGTAAGCAGAGCGTGTATTTTATTACTAGAAGAGGGTGGAGCCTCCAGCTGCTGCTACCAAAGAGTTTTGCTTTTCCTCCCAGGCAGCAAACGCACCCACACCCTGAACTCAGCGTTACTTCCTGAGCCAGTTACTTCCCCCTGCCTGGGAAGAGCCAGACCCTGTAGGGGCTGTCTGTGGATGCACCACTCACACAGACCCAGCCAGCACAGGAATTTGCTCACTCCAGAAGTAAGATGCAAATATTGAACGATGACATGAGTGTAGTTAGCTCTTGCAACAACTGGCCAATCTCTAACTAACTGGATCCTGAGCAAAAAATAGAGAAAAACCAAGGAAAGGAGAGAGGCAGAGCAAACCAACACAATGAAAATGAAGACAAAGAGTCCACATGAGGTGCAGTTTTTTAACAGTGTGGATAATTAACTATTGGGACAACCGGCCCAGAGACATGGTGAACTCTCTGTCCCGTGGAGTCTTTAAATGAAGATGGGATGTCGCTTTCTGAAAGATCTGTTGTACCTCTACCACAGATTGTGGGCTGGATGCAGGAATTACTGGGTAAAATTCTCTGGCCTGTGTTATGCAGGAGATCAGACTAGATGATCAGAATCATCCCTCCTGACCTTCACATCTGTCAGTGTACAGCATATCTTTTAGAAAGGCAGCCAAGGACAATCTAAAGACGCTAAGTGATGACAAATGCTGCCATTTCCCTTGGGAAGCTGTTCCAGTGGTTTGTTCCCCTCACTGTTCAAATGTCATCTGCTTTCCAGTTAGAGAATAATTCAGTAAGTGAAACTGGTCACTGCAACTCTTACATTCCTGCAGCCTTGGCCTCTGCCCATCCTTTGAGAAAGCTACTGGAAGAAGCGTTTTGTCAGATCTGTACGGATTATTTCAATGATCCAGTGAGCACAGACTGTGGACACAACTTCTGCTGAGTTTGTATCACTGAGCACTATGAAAAATGGGAAATGGAACCAGAGGGAGTTTGCTGTCCACAATGCAGGAAAAAATTGAAGAAAGAGAAATTTCAGACCAACAGGCAGCTTGCCAGCATGGTGGAAAATATCCAGCAACTAGGAATAAAACCTGAAAACCGAAAAGAGCAGCTAGTCTGCAGGGAGCACGAGGACAAAGTCAAGCTGTTCTGTGAAGATGATGGTGAGGTGATCTGTCTGGTTTGTGATAAAACCCAGGAGCACAGATCTCATGCTCTGGTGCCCATTGATGAGGCAGCTCAGGAATACAAGGTAGGAAACATTATTTATTTCTAAATATTCAGTAGAAATTAAATCACTGCAGGAGAAGTTTAATTTTAAAATGACCTGGAGTTTAGCAATGATGGGTAGAAGTCTTCTAAATCTATGGGGTGAAATCCTGGCCCCATCAAAGTCAGTGGAAAACTCCCAGGCCTGGAGCCAAAATGGTACCTAGGAACCTAAGTCCCAGTTTGAGGTGCCACTGCAATTCACAGCCCCTTTCATCATCCAAGTGGAACAGCTTCACCAGGAGAGACTGAGGGAGCCCCACATAGCCCAGTGGTTAGATCCTCTCCTGAGAGGTAGGATAGGAACATGGATCTCCTTTCTCAGCATCAGGCAGAGAGCAGGGGATTGAACCTGGCTCTCCCACCTCCCAGGGGAGAGCTCTGACTGCTGGGCTAAAAGTTAGAAAGGGGGTGGCTCTGCCTCCTTCTCCTCCAGTGGTTTTGTGCAAAGTGAGGCAGGTTCATAGCTCATAGCTTGAGTGTCCGACCACCTGACTCCAGGAGCTGGGTTCCTGGCTGGGGTCGCTGGCAGAGCCAGGTGCCTCCCTGCAGCCTGGAGTGAGGTGCCCACCTCTCTGAGGGGGCGGGGCTTGGGACACCTCTCCTCAGCATCTCCCATTGGCTGGCTTAGGCAGCTCCCAGCCCGGCCTGCTGGTGTTTGTGGGTCACAGTCTAAGGTGTCTGTCTCTCCCCATGCTTTGTACAGGGAGCCTGGCCCCTAACACAGACTTTGTGGGTCTCAGGGCTGGTCCAGAGGTAATTTAGGTGCTAAAAAGTCAGTTACTGCAGTGCTGAGTGTCACATGCCTAAGTGCCTCGTGGATCCAGCCCCGGTGGCGTCAATGGGACCAGGATTTCACCTACCGAACGTATCAATATGTCTCTGACTTGAAACTCTGCACAGCAGCCCCCAGCCCCTGCAGGCATCTACAAACACTGACTGTTGTTTTCACTCCCTCATGGTCACTTGCTGTTACAAGAAATGAAAGCAGTGATCATGCTTTGTACTCGCGCCCAGCGCTGCTTCCCATCCCGGGCTGTCGGAGCCCCACACAGACACCAGTGGGTCTAGCCATAGAGCCCTGCCCTCTACGCCCTGTTTGCACAGGGGGATCTGAGCACAGAGGGTGACGGGCCCAGTTCTGCCCTCACTGAGGTCAGTGGGAGTTTATCCACCAGGCTGAAGGGGGCAGGCCCTGTGTGAGTTGCCCAAGATCTACACGAGGCGTTTGTTTGCCCACGGTTGGTTCAGACAGAGCTGCCGAACCAGCAGAGCCAGGCTGAAAGCCAGTGTGATGCTGATGCTCTAGTGCCATGTGCTGGAACAAAATGTGTGTCAAGTGGGGGTTCCCAGTGCTGGGGAAGGGATCCCAGGTCCCAGCCACGCACCTTGGCACAAACACAATCCTTGCCTTCTAGGGGGGTCAGAGTTGGAACAAGCACCGTGTGTGCCAATAGCACAACACCTTTCTGTAACCCAGACAGAGCCTGGCTGTTTGGGGACCCAATACGACAGCTCTGCAGAGAGCCCCGGGGTCACTCAAATCAGCTCTGTCCATGGCAAGGCTGGGGACAGAACCCTGGTCCCCTCACAGCCGGCCTGGGCTTGGCCACAAAACCTTCCTGCCACCCATGGGTGAGGAATCCCCAGAGCTCTGACTCACTGCAAGAGAATTCACCCGGCATCGTTATCCCCACAGGAGAAACTCCACAAAGACATTGAGCTTCTGAAGAAAGCGATGGAGAAGATTTCAAAGCTGGAATCCAAGGAGCGGAATAAACCCAACGACTGGAAAGTAAGTGTCTGCAGTTTGGGTTAATCTCTCATTTTATTTAAATATTTTTAAAAATGTACAAGAAAATCATGATAAAAATAGACAACACCAGCATAGCGTTAAAACAAACAAACAAATAAACCCTGGTTATGATTATAATCAGACTTTATTTCCAGAAAATGTTCAGCTTGAGGAATATGGAGGGGAATGGAAGGGTAAAAATGAACAAATCTACATGATACTTAACAGCAATGGGCTGATTTACACTGAATCAAAATGAGGCCCAGATAAATACATATTTTATTTATCTGTATTTCTAATGCAAGCCCCTCGTGGATCAAGCCCACTAGTTCTAGAAACACATAGGAAGATACAAACCCAGACTTTTCGCTGTCTCACACCTTGTGTCAGCATTCGCATCAGGGCAAAATCCGTGTAAATGTTGCCATTCTGATTTGGTCGATTTGACATGGACTGTGCTCACTGGGACAGCTCTGCTCTCACTCACACCAGTTCTACACTACTACAGCTCCATTTGCATTGATAAGGTTACTCCTGATTTACACTGGGTCAATCATGAGAGGGGAACCGGCCCCAGTGAGTCTCACGGAGTTACACATTTTTCAGGGGCAGCCTTTCTGCATCCTGCTTAAGGCTGAAACACCATTTCAGTTTAAAGCTGACATTTACAGTGCTCGAAAATCCACAGATATACTCAGCTTGGCTTGAAAATTGCTGTGTTTGTTGATGGACCAGTGCAGAATATATGGGGAAATGTAGTGGCATGTGGTCAAGGGGTTCTGGAGACTCCATCCCGCACCCCCATATGATGATGTGTTTTTAGTTGCTAATTCTGTCCCACTTTGCCTTACGGATGTTTTGCATTTCCTGACGGATATCTAGTGTAAGGAAAGGACAGGTGGTGGGGCTGTTTTTCCCCAAACATGAGTTTTGGTTTATTGCCTCAAGTAGGTTTAATAGACGCATGGACTATAAGGACAGAATGGACCATTATGATCATCTAGTCTGACCTCCTGCACAACGCAGGCCACAGAACTTCACCCACCCACTCCTGTAACACACCCCTAACCTAAGTTAATGAAGTCCTCAAATAATGATTTAAAGACTTCAAGATACAGAGAATCCACCAGCAAGTGAGCTGTGCCCCATGCTGCAGAGGAAAGCGAAAAAACCCCAGGGCCTGTGACAATCTGTCCGGGGTAAAAATTCCTTCCCGACCCTAAATATGGCAATCAGCTAAACCCTGAGCATGTGAGCAAGAGTCAGCAGCCAGAAAACCAGAAAGAATTCTCTGCAGTAACTCAGAACACACCCCATCTAACCATCCCTTCACAGGCCATTGGGCATATTTACCACTAGTAGTCACAGATCAGTCAGTTGCCAAATCAGGTTGTCCCATCGTACCATCCCCTCCATAAACTTATCAAGCTCAGTCTTGAAGCCAGCTAGGTTTCTTGCCCCCACTGCTCCCCTAGGAAAGCTGTTCCAGAATTTCACTCCCCTGATGGTTAGAAACCATTGTCTAATTTCAAGTCTAAACTTTGTGATGGCCAGTTTATATTTATTTGTTCTTGTGTCCACATTGGTGCTGAAATTAAATAACTCCTCTCCCTCTCTGCTATTCCCTCTGATGTATTTATAGAGAGCAATCATATCTCCCCTCAGCCTTCTTTTGGTTAGGCTAAACAAGCCCAGCTCTTTGAGCCTCCTTTCATAAGGCAGGTTTTCCATTCCTCTGATCATCCTAGTAGCTCTTCTCTGCACCTGTTCCAGTTTGAATTCATCGTTCTTAAACATGGGAGATCAGAACTGCACACACTATTCCAGATGTCTGATCAACGCCTTGTATAATGGTACTAACACCTCCCTATCTCTACTGGAAATACCTCGCTTGATGCATCCTAGGACCACCTTAGCTTTTTCATGGCCACATCACATTGGTGGCTTATAGTCAACCTGTGATCAACCAATACGCCCAGGTCCTTCTCTTCCTCCGTCACTTCCAACTGAAGCGTCCCCAGCTTATAGCAAAAGTCTTTCTATTAGTCCCTAAGTGCACGATATTGCACTTTCCAATATTAAATTTCATCCTATTTCTATTACTCCAGTTTAAAAGGTCAACCAGATCTTGTTGTATATCCTGACCCTTCTCTGTATTGGCAATACCTCCCAAATTTGTGTCATCCGCAATCTTTATTAGCACACTCCCACTTTTTGTGCCAAGGTCATTAATAAAAAGGTTACATAAGATTGGTCCCAAGATCGATTCCTGAGGAACTCCACTAGTAACCTCTCTCCAGCCTGACAGTTCACCTTTCAATATGATTCGTTGTAGTCTCCCCTTTAACCAGTTCCTTATCCACCTTCCAATTTTCATATTAATCCCCATCTTTTCCAATGTATCTAATAATTCCCCATGTGGAACTGTATCAAATGTCTTACTGAAATCTAGGTAAATTAGATCCACTGCATTTCCTTTGTCTAAAAAATCTCTTATCTTCTCCAAAAAAATAGGAACTATGTTAGCAATTCTCCAGTCATACGGTACAACCCCTGAGTTTACAGATTCATTAAAAATCCTTGCTAATGGGCTTGCAATTTCATGTGCCAATTCCTTTAATATCTTTCTATTGAGATTATCTGGGCCGCCCCAAGTTAGTCCCATTAAGATGTTTGAGTTTGGCTTCTACCTTGAATGTAGGAATTTCTACCTCCATATCCTCAATCCCATTTGACCCCCTGCCACTATACCTAAACTCTTCATTAGCCTCATTAAAAACTGAGGCAAAGTATTTGTTTAGATATTGGGCCATGCCTAGATTATCCTTAACATCCACCCACATCCTCAATGCTTAGCGGTCCCACTTCTTCTTTCTTTGCTTTCTTCCTGTTTATATGGCTATAGAACTTTTTACTATTGGTTTTAATTCCCTTTGCAAGGTCCAACTGTACTTGGCTTTTGGTATTTCTTACTTTGTATCTACATGTTCTGACCTCCAAGAGGTAGCTTTCCTTGCTGATCCCTCCCATCTTCCACTTCTTGTAGGCTTTCTGCTTTCTCTTAATCACCTGTCTGTGATGCTTGCTCATCCAGCCTGGTCTACAACTCTTGCTTGTGAATTTTTTCCCTTTCCTTGGGATGCAGGCTTCAGATAGTTCCTGCAACTTTGACTTGATGTAATTCCAAGCCTCCTCCACATTTAAATTCATTAATTCTTCATTCCAGTCCACTTCCCCAACTAATTCTCTTAATTTTTTTGTTAGCCATTTTGAAATCAAAGACCCTAGTCACAGATCTACTATTGTTTATCCTTCCATTTACTTTGAACTGAATTAGCTCATGGTCACTCGAACCAAGGTTGTCCCTTACAACCAGTTCTTCTATGAGGTCCTCACTACTCACCGATACCAAATCTAAAATGGCATCCCCTCTTGTTGGTTCAGCAACTATTTGCTGAAGGAATCTGTCAGCTCTCACATCCAGGAAAATCTGGGCCCTATTATTATTACTAGTACTGGTCTTCCAGTCTATATCTGGGAAATTAAAGTCTCCCATAATCACACAGTTCCCAGTAGTATTTACTTTATTAAAACATTAAGGAGGTCTCTATCCATACTCAAATTGGATTCTGGTGGTCTGTAGCAAACCCCAAACACTATCCCAGGGGAAGCTCTAGTAGCTTTCTTCCCAAATGTGATTTTTATCCAGACAGACTCTGTCTTATCCACTGCATCACTTCTAATTTCTTTACAGTCTACTTCATCATTGATACACAATGCTACTCCACCGCTTTTGCTTTTATTTCTGTTTTTCCTAAACAGCACATAGCCTTCAATACCTGAGCTCCAGTCATGATTACTATTCCACCACGTGTCTGTTATCCCTATAATATCTGGTTTTACTTCCTGCACCAGTAGCTCTAGTTCCTCCATTTTGTTACCCAGGCACCTCACATTGGTGTACAAACATCTTAATGTTTGCTGTTGGGCATCACTCACATGCCTTACACGATTCATCACAGTCATTCTACCACCAGTATCACCTATTACACTGGTATCCACACCACCCTTCCTCTTCATGTCCATTCTGCTCCCCACTGCTGTGTCCTTTCCTGTTTCATTTTCCTCCCTCTCAATGTTAAAATATGGTGTTGAGATCACCGGGCATCTCCCAACCATCTCCCTCAGATTTCTAGTTTGAAGCTCTCTTAATCAGTTGTGCCAACCTCCATCCTAGGATTTCCCTCCCTGCTCAGGTGAAGTCCATCCCAAAAGAACAGTCCTCTGTCCATGAATGACTCCCAGTGGCCATACATCCCAAAGCCCTCCTTATAGCCCCACTGCCTGAGCCATCTGTTGATCATCAGCATCTTGTCACATCTTTGTTGTCCTCCTCTAGGGACAGGCAGAATCCCACTGAAGATCATCTGAGACTCCATTTCCTTAAGAGTCTTCCCCAGCCTGGCATCATCTCCCTTGATTCGTTCCAGTGAGAATCTAGCCGTATCGTTTGTTTCCACATGAAGGACAATCAGTGGATTCTTTCCTGTTCCTGCTAGGATCCCCTTCAGTCTCAGCTCCACATCCCGTATCCTAGCACTGGGCAGACAGCACACCCTTCTGTTCTCTGGATCAGCTCCGGTTACAGGCCTGTCTGTTCTTCTCAGTAGGGAGACCCCAATCACGTAGACTTGCCTTTTCCTGGTGACGGTGCGATTCCCCGACCTGTCCCCTGTTCTTTCTGGCTGCAAGTCCTCTCATCTCCTATTCTCCCTCTCAATCTTCTGCAACCCATCCTGGATCCTCCTGGGGCTCTTATTTGGTGGTATCGCCATTGGCTCATCCACTCTTTGTATAGGACTAGCTGCTCTTCTCTTCTTCCTTGCCCTCCCATCTTCAGTTACCACCTGCTGCACCCCTTGTTCATTTTCCAGCTCCACAAACCTGTTCCTGAGCTCTATTTCTCCTTCACTAGCCCGTCTTTTCCTCTGCCTGGTTCTCACAGTCCCACGCTTCCAGTGGTCACTTTCCTCATCCAGCATCTCCCCTCAGAGTTCTTTGGTCTTGCTTCCATCTGTCAGTCTGGGCTTGTCCCTTCAGCCGTCTCACGCGTTTGCTGCATCATCTTCTCGTACCCCCTTCTAAACTCAGCCAGAGTTTCCATCTGGATCTTCTCTTCCATCGGCTCCAGGAGGCGGCACGTCATACAAACACAGCTCTTTTGGGTACTCCCGCCAGGATCATGTGCATCCCGCAGCTTTCACATCCAGTCACCTTCATTGTCTCTTCCACGGGCTTGGGTAACTACCACTGCTGCCTCTGTGTCTGGCATAGCTTCCTTGCCTCTGTCCTGTCAGTGAGAAAAGAACAAAAATCAAACAAACAAGAAAACACCCCACAGACACAACCCCACAATACCAGAACACCAAACACTGCCTCCCCAACGCCCCTGTTTACAGCTTTGTTTGCTGGCTCCTGGGCTGCTGCAGCTGGCCTGAGGGGCAGAAAGGATTTGAACAGAGGAATCTCATGCCCAGTCTCTGGACAGTGTCTGAGAGGGTGGGGAGAAGCTCAGTCACTCCTGTTGAAACTGTTCCAGTTTGTGTAAATAGTCAGGTAGTAGGTGGGCCAGAGAGCAGGCAAGGATGTGGGTCAGGTACCCACCTAGGAAGTGGGAGACCCAGAATCCAGCTCCCCTGCTTCACAGACTATTTAATTATTTACCCAGAAGTCAGTTATGGGCTTGATGCAGGAACCCCTGGGTGTAATTTCCTGGCCTTTGCCATGCAGGGGGTCAGGCTAGATGATCACAATGGTCCCTTCTGGCTTTAAAACATGAATCTATAAACACTCATTCAAATCTATTTTACTGCACTCAAAATGGCCTGATATGCTTGATAATTCTGCTGATATTTATGGTTTTGTTTTGTTATTAACTAAAGGAAAGAGTAAAGTGTCACAGACAGCGAATCTTGTTGGAATTTGAGACACTAGAACTGCTTCTGAGTGAGGAAAAACACCTCTTTCTCCAGAGACTGGAGGAGGAGGAGATGGAGACTTTGAAGAAACTAAATGAAAATGTTACCAAACTCTCCCAGCAAAGCTCCTTGCTGCAACAGCTGATTGCAGAGATAGAGGAGAAGTGTCAGCAACCGGCCGCTGAGCTGCTGAAGGTGAGTTACACAAAGTTCCCTTTTGTTTGGATTTCCAACATCCATGGACACAAATATAGAGTGTCTCCTGTTCCCCCAAAACGATTGTTGTTATTTACTGATTTATTATTTATGTATGTTGCACCACAGCTTTACATTGTATTTCACAGTATTAGTAATATTTAGGCCAAAATTTGGCTCCCTAAACTTAGGGACCTAAGGGTAGAATGATCAAAGGGGCGTAAGTGACTTAGAAACCTCCATCCCATTTTCAAGAGTGATTTAGGGCCATATTTTTAAATGTATTTAGTGCCTAGGGATGCAGATCGGCAGCTCCTGGTATTTTCAAAAGCATCAAACAGGTTAGGCACCTAACTCCCATTGACTGGTTTTAAGGTTTCTCTCAGGGTAGCAGCCACCATGTGTTGGATGCTTTCCAGTACCCAGAAAGACACAGCCCTGCCCCTGCAAGATTTGCCAGTCAACCTTCCTAGGCTCTTACTTGGTGCCCATCACCGTGGTATCAGAGCGCCTCCCAACATTGTCAAGGGCAGGCATCAGATAAAGATGTCTCTGCCCACAGTCAGCAGTTAGAAAACACATTTTCACAGTAAGGTCAGCACATTTTATCCAGTATTTGAGGCCTCTAGAGACCAGTTTTACCGTCACTTTTTCCAGTACAGTTGCTGTTTAACACCTGTGGAAGCACCATTAGACAGTGGCTTTTTCTAATCTTGTGATTTATTTTGGCAGCTCAGCTGACAGTGTCTGGAAAACCTGCACAAGATTTTTGTCAAAATAAAATTTCTCTTACTTTTGTTTTCAAATAGTTAATGCACCATTTAGTAACTCAGTGTGCCCCGTTGCACCATTAGTGACTGGTGAGTCGTACCCATGTCTGCATTTCTCTGGGGCTGGAGTTGTGCCTCAGCGCCACTGTATTCATACGCCAGTTCAGTTATTATCACCTAATTATAAGAAGTCCTCATGTAAGTCAGATCTGCAGGTGTTTTTCGTTCTGTAAAGCCTCAGGAAAAAGAGAAAATTAACCAGGTGTTCTGTGAACACAGAACAGATAAACTGCTCAACACTAACACTTTCTTATTCACTTTCTCTCCCGTTAGGATGTAAAGGACACACTGGCCAGGTAAGATTCTATGTTCAGTTTACCATCAATGTATATCAAGCCCATTGCAATAGGACTAGTGCTGAGTGTCTGAGGGATAAGGGGATTTTGTTCTCTTTAGGAGTGAGCAGGTGAGGCTGCAGGAACCAGAGCTCATTGCTGCTGAGCTGAAGGGTGCGTACAGAGTCCCTGGCCTGATGGAAATGCTGAGACAATTCGCAGGTAAGTTAATGCTAAGGCAGCAGGGGATCTCTAGCTTTTCCTACCTGCAGCCTCCAAATCACCCATGCTTTTTCCATTCCTAAATCCACACACCAGATTCCTCTGGGCTCTTCCAGCCAAAGATACTAAAAGTGCTATAATACCTAGAGACCAGTAGATTAATACTGGGCCCCCTAAGGAAGGGGAGCAGTTACAGTCAGAGATGCTGCCTTTGATCATTTAACATTGGAAAAGCCTCTGAAGTAAACGTACCCACTCCTGGCGAGAATCCCATCACTGCTCTGTCCCCCAGGGCTGTGAACTGTTAGCATTACACGTCCTTACGAAAGGGAACAACACTTGGCTCTTATATGGAGTTATTCAGCCAGAGCTTGCAAATGCTTTCCAAAGGAGGAAGTTGCCATTTACAGAAGGGGAACTGAGGCAGGGAGACACGCCCAATGTCAGACCAGAGTCAGGAACAGCACTAAGGTCTCCTGGTCCATTCAGTAAAAAGACCAGAGCAGCGTAAAATGGCTCCAAAAGGCCTGGATCCAGCCGGGTGAGGATTTCTCCAGTGCAGCAGTGCAGAGAACAGCTGCAGGTGCCCTCTGAGGACTCATGCTCAAGCCCTATTGTGAGGTGTGTGGAGATGGGACTGGAAACAAGGTGATTATGTTGGGGCCACAGCACACAGTGCTGCAGAGATCCTGGGCCTTGCTGCTGCCCATAGGACCCAGGGAAAGGCTGACGGAACTAAAGGCATCAGCGATACCAGAACAATTCACTCGTACTGTGAAATAAGAGCGCTGATGTGGGACGTTACACCGGTATAACAAGAGTGGTTTAAATTCCCACCTTATCTTGTACTGGTGTAACCTTCCCCTGCAGACAAGCCCAGAGTTAAACTGGGGGCTGCTTTGGCATCCAGAACAGGCAGAGTCAGGAGCAACCTAGCAACAAGTTCTTCTCTTTAGAGGGAACTTTCCGTTCTGTGCACACCTGATGAAGGAAAGATTCTGCTGCAGTCAAATACTATAGGGCGAGGTTCAGGGTTTTGAGAGTCAGTTCGTTAGTCTGGTTAGCTGCTGGTAAAAGTACCCATGTATCCTTAAAGCCGCCTTCGCCCTCACTGCCCCTGGGCTGCAGGCTCCGAGCACAGAATCTCTCCCTGAGAGTTTAAGACCATGTCTACACTAGCATGTGTGTCAGCAAAACTTTTCTTGCTCACGGGTGTGAGACAAACACATCCCTGAGTGACATAAGTTTTGCTGGCGTGAGCGCTCATGTGCACAGCGCTGTGTCTCTCCCACCGACACAGCTACCGCTGGTTATTGAGCTGGTTTTATTTTGTCTACAGGAGAGCTCACTCCCATCAGTGTAATGCAGCTACACAGTGATCTTACAAGGGCACACACACATCCTGACCCCCCGTCCCCGCCCCCCAGCTCTGGCCATAACCCTACTGATTTTCATGAAAAGCAGAAAACTGGAAAAACTGATTTCCATGAAAATCAGGCTTTTCTGATTTTCACCCAAAGCAGGAGAGCTATGATCAGAGTGGGGAGGTGAGGGGCCTGCCTGCAACAGGGGGTGAGGAGCCCAGTGGGGGACTGGCTGAAGTGAAAATGAAGAGTTTGATGTTGGGAAAAGTCTCAAGTTATAAACACAAAGGGTTTGTCTACACGGCCCAGGGCAGCGAGTCTCAGAGCCGGGTGACAGACGTGGGGTTTGCACCATGTCACTAAAAATAGCTGTGTAGACGTGTCTGGGGCTGGAGCTTGGGCTCTGGGGTGTCTGATGTGGGGTCCCTCTATCTCTACTGCTGCAGACGTCCCTCGGTGTCTAAATAGTGACACAGGCCCTGGGCCAGAGCATGAGACTGAGAATGACTCTGCAGCCCAGTGGGTCGGGCCCCACCCAGGAACCCCAGAGCCCAGCCCCCCTGCTCCAGTGACCCTGTAATTATTGATCCATAACCACAGTGACGGGAGGGGTGACGGCCCCTGGCACAGCCGTGTCTCAGCTGTGTCGGTGCAAACACCCAGTGTAGACGTGCTGTATGCGTGTGAGCTGGGACTGGCACCTGGTACAGCTTCCCCCAGATGGAGGGGGCAGTAAGTGAGGAAATGCCCCCTCTCCTCCCCCTGCCCCAGCCTCGTTAGCAATGACCCTTGGTCCCTTCAATAACCAGATACACTCCCCAATGCCCCACACTGCCTTGTCCAGTGAGGCTAGCTCAGACACTCTGACCGTGCCCTGGGGGAGGGGCTGGCTGTGGGGTTTGCCTGGCTGGAAGTTGGGGCCCGTGGGGCCGGCCAGCATGGAGAGTCCCAGCTGTGCCACCCAGGGCAGGGCTGTCCGGCCAGTGTGTGTGGGGATGGCACCGACCTGCTCTTAGCAACAAACCAGCCACACACGGCCCCAAAGCAACAGAGATTCCCTGGGCCCTGCCCCCCCCCCCACTTCTCTCTGCCCCCTGGTGCCCACCCGTCTCCTGCTTCCCCTCTGCCCTCTGGCTCCTGCCCCTCCCTTACCCGTCCCTCACCCCTGGGCCCACCTGTCCTCTGCTGCCCCCACACACAGCAATTAACAGGGACGCAGGTTAATTTCCCTTTGATCCACGTGACCAGCCCCTGCCCTGGCCCTGACTCTGTGACTCTCTCCCCAGTGGACGTGACTCTGGATCCAGACACGGCAAATCCCAAACTCGTCCTGTCTGAGGATCAGAAACGTGTGAGACACGGAGACACACGCCAGGATCTGCCCGACAATCCTGAGAGATTTGATCCTTGTCCCTGTGTGCTGGGCGCTGAGGGGTTCCCGGGCGGGAGGCGTTACTGGGAGGTGGAGGTGGGAGACAAGCCCAGCTGGGTTCTGGGGGTTTGTAGGGAATCTGTGAGCAGGAAGGGGAAGGTCAAACTCTCACCTGAGGATGGATACTGGGTCGTGTGGCTTAGGGATGGGGAATACAAGGCCCTCATCTCCCCCGCAACCTCCCTCCCCGTGAGCGTCAGGCCCAGCTGGGTGGGGATTTTCCTGGACTATGAGGCGGGCGAGGTCTCATTTTATAATGTGACTGACAGGTCCCGGGTCTTCACTTTCACTGGCACCTTCTCCGGGACACTTCGCCCTTATTTCTGTCCTGGTTTCCATGCTGGGTTTAAAAACGCGGCTCCTCTGATCGTCTGCCCGGTCCCAGCCCAGGCTGGAGGCAGTGCCTGTCCCCTCCCAGCGCTGAGGAGCCCCCAGGCCTGTTCCCGGGGGAGGGTATAAAGGGCATCAGCTGCCCCCCATCACCCGCCCTCAGTTCCCAGCACCAGGTGGGTGGGGGAGGGGGTAGAGAAGGGGGTGGGAGGAGCCGGCCGCTGAGAAGGAGGGGCAGGGCAGGGGGTGTGAATTGGGTGGGGCAATGTCAGGGGTGGATGCTAAAGATGGGGTGTGGAGGAGGCTGCAGCAGCAGGAAGGGAAGATCCCAGCTGATGTGAGGAAGACTCTGGGGGGATGTAACGAAGGGGGAGAGGAGATGCCCCAAGGAGAAAGAGCCCCTGGCAGAAATGACGGGGGGGAGGGAGTCCAGTGAGTGCGATGGTGCCAGTGAGCGAGGGGAAGGTCCCAGCATTTCCTGCCCTGGGGGAGTCTCTGCCCATGGTGGGGAGTGAAACGGCCACAGGGGGCAGCGCGGGGGCAGGTGTGAGAGCGCCAGGCCCCTGCTGTACGGGCCGCTCTGCGCTGCAGCGTCAGCCTGTGGGGGAGCTGGTCCCAGCGTGAAGGGGGAGGATGGGAAGAGATGGGAGAGTGGGGAGAGCCAGCCCCAGGGCTGTGTGAGCGATGAACCAGGCTGGGTGAATGGGCCCCACTTACGGGAAAGAGCCAAAGCAGCTTTTCCCCATTCCCCATGTGTTTGCCCCACCCCAGTGCAGTGCGACAAACGGCTCCCAGCACAGGATGATACTGGTAGAAAATACGGACAGACAGCTCGTGTCTTCTGCTGCCCCATCAATTTGCTGCCCCTTCCCTTTCCCTGTCCCAGGGGTAGCAGATGGTGACAGACGGGGATCAGTCACTCCTGTCAGAATTTCTACCCCTGTGAAATTTCAGTGTAAAATCTGGAGAGGAAAAAAGAGATTGTTCTAATTTTAAAAGTGCCTTTGCGGTAACAAGGTGTCAATATGTTAATTTACATTTCCACAACATGCTTCTAAACAGATTTGTAGACATCCTTTTTTTGGTTTCTTTTTGTTTTGAATAATTGTCCACCGCCAATGTACTGTTCATAGCCACTATTGATTTCCAGGTACTGCCGGGCTCTCTGTGTTCTTGGTTATCAGGACACAGCAAATGTGGTTTGGAAAATAAATGGAGAAGGGGTTGTATTTCTTCACTGAATAATCACAAACTAACTTAATTGCATTAAAGCTGTGGTCACTTCTCATGAAATTGTGTGAAAATTCACTGGGAAACCTTCCTTCTTAGCCATACATCAGTCCAAAGAGTGATATTTTTGTTGTCAGAGGAGGTCTATGCTCTAAACTATAAAGCTGCTTCAAGAAATTCATCCCAATTTCTGAGTTTCATCCACCACCTTCTGGAATGCTTCTGTAAGAAACGACTGACTGCTCTCATTTCTTGACATTAGTGAGTGAATCTACGAGCAAAGTCTGAGGGGAGGCACATCACATGGCATTGCTAGGCCTGCTTCTTGTAGTGTCCTTGTTTCGGTGTGAACACTTTCAATTCTGAAGATTTATTCACAATATTCAGTTCATGGCAGCGCACCCTCTCCTTACCTTGCTTATTGAAAAATAAATATCCTAAAATTAGCCTGTGATGGATTCGTTTGGGTTTTCATCCAGTCGGCTGGTTTCTAGGTGGCACCAGATGGTGAAGCTACACGTTGTTCTCAGTATTTTACACAGGGAAAGGTGAAGCTGCAAATAGATCTTTTTTGTCCATAAATTTCTTTCAAAAATACCTGTTCCTCTGCCTATTTCCCACTGAAATGATGGGTAATTGAATAATGGTGGTGTTGCATGAGAAAA
>NW_027131043.1:0-20526 GCF_026122565.2 Emydura macquarii macquarii
CAATGTGAAATCAAAGCCAATATGGCAAAAACAACGAGGGTTCCGCGGTACTCTAAAGACTTTAGTCTTTAGAGTGCCGCGGAACCCTCGTTGCCGAAAACAATGTAGATGCTTCTACACTTTCAGCTTTTGTTATCAAAGCCAATATGGCAAAAACAACGAGGGTTCCGCGGCACTCTAAAGACTTTATTGTTTAGAGTGCCGTGGAACCCTCGTTGCCGAGAACAATGTAGATGCTTCTACACTTTGAGCTTTTGTTATCAAAGCCAAGATGGTAAAAATAACGAGGGTTCCGCGGTACTCTAAAGACTTTAGTCTTTAAAGTGCCACGGAACCCTCGTTGCCGAAAACAATGTAGCTGCTTCTACATTTTGAGCTTTTGTTATCATAGCCAATGTGGCATCAAAGCCAATATGGCAAAAACAACGAGGGTTCCGCGGCACTCTAAAGACTTTAGTCTTTACAGTGCCGGCGAACCCTCGTTGCCGAAAACAATTTAGATGCTTCTACACATTGAGCTTTTGGTATCAATGCCAATATGGCAAAAAAAACGCGGGTTCCGGGCCACTCTAAAGAATTTAGTCTTTAGTGGCCCGCCGAACCCTCATTGCCGAAAACACTGTAGATGCTTCTACACTTTGAGCTTTTGTCATCAAAGCCAATATGGGAAAAACAACGAGGGTTCCGCGGTACTCTAAAGACTTTAGTCTTTAGAGTGCCGCGGAACCCTCGTTGCCGAAAACAATGTAGATGCTTCCACATTTTGAGCTTTTGTTATCAAAGCCAATGTGGCATCAAAGCCAATATGGCAAAAACAACGAGGGTTCCGCGGCACTTAGTCTTTAGAGTGCTGCGGAACCCTCGCTGCCTAAAAAATGTAGATGCTTCTACACTTTGAGCTTTTGTTATCAAAGTCAACATGGCAAAATCAACGAGGGTTCTGCGGCACTTTAGTCTTTAGAGTGCCGCGGAACCCTCGTTGCCAAGAACAATGTAGATGCTTCTACTCTTTGAGCTTTTGTTATCCAAGCCAATATTGCAAAAACAATGAGGGTTCTG
This sequence comes from Emydura macquarii macquarii, assembly GCF_026122565.2. NCBI lineage: Eukaryota > Metazoa > Chordata > Testudines > Chelidae > Emydura > Emydura macquarii. The sequence goes on from NW_027131043.1 coordinate 1,060, forward strand.
CGGTAATTTAGTCTTCAGAGTGCCGCAGACACCTCGTAGCCGAAAACAATGTAGATGCTTCTACACTTTGAGCTTTTGTTATCAAAGCCAATATGGCAAAAACAACGAGGGATCCGCGGCACTCTAAAGACTTTAGTCTATAAAGTGCCACAAACCCTCGTTGCGGAAAACAATGTAGATGCTTCTACACTTTGAGCTTTTGTTATCAAAGCCAATGTGGCATCAAAGCCAATATGGCAATAACAACCAACCCTCGTTGCCGAGAACAATGTAGATGCTTCTACACTTTGAGCTTTTGTTATCAAAGCCAATATGGCAAAAACAACGAGAGTTCCGCGGCACTTTTAAGACTTTAGTCTTTAGAGTGCCGCGGAACCCTCGTTGCCGAAAACAATGTAGATGCTTCTACACTTTGAGCTTTTGTTTTCAAAGCCAATATGGCAAAAACAACGAGGGTTCAGCGGCATTCTAGTCTTCAGAGTGCCTCGGAACCCTCGTAGCCGAAAACAATGTAGATGCTTCTATACTTTGAGCTTTTGTTATGAAAGCCAATATGGCAAAAACAACGAGGGGGTTCCGCGGAACTCTAAAGACTTTAGTCTTTAGAGTGCCGCGGAACCCTCATTGCCGAAAACAATGTAGATGCTTCTACATTTTGAGCTTTTGTTATCAAAGCCAATGTGGCATCAAACCAACATGGCAAAAACAACGAGGGTTCCGCGGTACTCTAAAGACTTTAGTCTTTAGAGTGCCGTGGAACCCTCGTTGCCGAAAACAATGTAGATGCTTCTACACTTTCAGCTTTTGTTATCAAAGCCAATATGGCAAAAACAACGAGGGTTCCGCGGCACTCTAAAGACTTTATTGTTTAGTGTGCCGCGGAACCCTCGTTGCCGAGAACAATGTAGATGCTTCTACACTTTTATGTTTTGTTATCAAAGCCAATGTTGCATCAAAGCCAATATGGCAAAAAAAACGCGGGTTCCGCGGCACTCTAAAGACTTTAGTCTTTACAGTGCCGGCGAACCCTCGTTGCCGAAAACAATTTAGATGCTTCTACACATTGAGCTTTTGTTATCAAAGCCAATATGGCAAAAACAACGAGGGTTCCGCGGCACTCTAAAGAATTTAGTCTATAGAGTGCCGCCGAACCCTCATTGCAGAAAACAATGTAGATGCTTCTACACTTTGAGCTTTTGTCATCAAAGACAATATGGTAAAAACTACGAGGGTTCCGCGTTACTCTAAAGACTTTATTGTTTAGAGTACCGCGGAACCCTCGTTGCCAAAAACAATGTAGATGCTTCTACACATTGAGCTTTTGTTATCAAAGCCAATATGGCATCAAAGCCAATATGGCAAAATCAACGAGGGTTCCGCGGCACTCTAAAGACTTTAGTCTTTAGAGTGCCGCAGAACCTCGTAGCCGAAAACAATGTAGATGCTTCTACACTTTGAGCTTTTGTTATCAAAGCCATTATGGCAAAAACAACGAGGGTTCCGTTGCACTCTAAAGACTTTAGTCTTTAGAGTGCCCGGAACAGTCGTTGCCGAAAACAATGTAGATGCTTGTACACTTTGAGCTTTTGTTATCAAATCCAATATGGCAAAAACAACGAGGGTTCCGCGGCACTCTAAAGACTTTATTCTTTAGAATGCCACAAACCCTCGTTGCGGAAAACAATGTAGATGCTTCTACACTTTGAGCTTTTGTTATCAAAGCCAATATGGCAAAAACAAAGAGGGTTCGGCGGCACTCTAGTCTTCAGAGTGCCGCGGAACTCTCGTAGCCGAGAACAATGTAGATGCTTCTACACTTTGAGCTTTTGTTATCAAAGCCATTATGGCAAAAACAACGAGGGTTCCGTTGCACTCTAAAGACTTTAGTCTTTAGAGTGCCACGGAACACTCGTTGCCGAGAATAATGTAGATGCTTCTACACTATGAGCTTTTGTTATCGAAGCCAATATGGCAAATACAACGAGGGTTCCGTGGCACTCTAAAGACTTTAGTCTTTAGAATGCCACAAACCCTCGTTGCGGAAAACAATGTAGATGCTTCTACACTTTGAGCTTTTGTTATCAAAGCCAATATGGCAAAAACAACGAGGGTTCCGCGGCACTCTAAAGACTAAAGCCGAAAACAATTTAGATGCTTCTACACTTTGAGCTTTTGTTATCAAAACCAATGTGGCATCAAAGCCAATATGGCAAAAACAACGAGGGTTCCGCGGCACTCTAAAGAGTCTTTAGAGTGCCACGTAACCCTCGTTGCCGAAAACAATGTAGATGCTTGTACACTTTGAGCTTTTGTTATCAAAGCCAATGTGGCATCAAAGCCAGTATGGCAAAAACAACAAGGGTTCCGCGGCACTCTAAAGACTTTAGTCTTTAGAGTGCCGCGGAACCCGCGTTGCCGAAAACAATGTAGATGCTTCTACACTTTTAGGTTTTGTTATCAAAGCCAAAGTGGCATCAAAGGCAATATGGCAAAACAACGAGGGTTCCGCGGCACTCTAAAGACTTCAGTCTTTAGAGTGCCGCGGAACCCTCGTTGCCGAAAACAATGTAGATGCTTCTACACTTTGATCTTTTGTTATCAAAGCCAATATGGCAAAAACAAAGAGGGTTCGGCGGCACTCTAGTCTTCAGAGTGCCGCGGAACCCTCGTAGCCGAGAACAATGTAGATGCTTCTACACTTTGAGCTTTTGTTATCAAAGCCAATATGGCAAAAACAACGAGGGTTCCGCGGTACTCTAAAGACTTTAGTCTTTAGAGTGCCGCGGAACCTCGTTGCCGAAAACAATGTAGCTGCTTCTACATTTTGAGCTTTTGTTATCAAAGCCAAAAGCCAATATGGCAAAAACAACGAGGGTTCCGCGGCACTCTAAAGACTTTAGTCTTTATAGTGCCGCGGAACCCTCGTTGCCGAAAACAATGTAGATGCTTCTACACTTTGAGCTTTTGTTATCAAAGCCAATATGGCAAAAACAACGAGGGTTCCGCAGCACTCTATAGACTTTAGTCTTTAGAGTGCCGTCGGAACCCTCGTTGCCGAAAACAATGTAGATGCTTCTACATTTTGAGCTTTTGTTATCAAAGCCAATGTGGCATCAAAGCCAATATGGCAAAAACAACGAGGGTTCCGCGGCACTCTAGTCTTTAGAGTGCTGCGGAACCCTCGCTGCCGAAAAAAATGTAGATGCTTCTACACTTTGAGCTTTTGTTATCAAAGTCAACATGGCAAAATCAACGAGGGTTCTGCGGCACTTTAGTCTTTAGAGTGCCGCGGAACCCTCGTTGCCGAGAACAATGTAGATGCTTCTACTCTTTGAGCTTTTGTTATCCAAGCCAATATTGCACAAACAATGAGGGTTCTGCGGTAATTTAGGCTTCAGAGTGCCGCAGACACCTCGTAGCCGAAAACAATGTAGATGCTTCTACACTTTGAGCTTTTGTTATCAAAGCCATTATGGCAAAAACAACGAGGGTTCCGTTGCACTCTAAAGACTTTAGTCTTTAGAGTGCCACGGAACAGTCGTTGCCGAAAACAATGTAGATGCTTGTACACTTTGAGCTTTTGTTATCAAATCCAATATGGCAAAAACAACGAGGGTTCCGCGGCACTCTAAAGACTTTATTCTTTAGAATGCCACAAACCCTCGTTGCGGAAAACAATGTAGATGCTTCTACACTTTGAGCTTTTGTTATCAAAGCCCATATGGCAAAAACAAAGAGGGTTCGGCGGCACTCTAGTCTTCAGAGTGCCGCGGAACTCTCGTAGCCGAGAACAATGTAGATGCTTCTACACTTTGAGCTTTTGTTATCAAAGCCATTATGGCAAAAACAACGAGGGTTCCGTTGCACTCTAAAGACTTTAGTCTTTAGAGTGCCACGGAACACTCGTTGCCGAAAACAATGTAGATGCTTCTACACTTTGAGCTTTTGTTATCAAAGCCAATATGGCAAAAACAACGAGGGTTCCGCGGCACTCTAAAGACTTTAGTCTTTAGAATGCCACAAACCCTCGTTGCGGAAAACAATGTAGATGCTTCTACACTTTGAGCTTTTGTTATCAAAGCCAATATGGCAAAAACAACGAGGGTTCCGCGGCACTCTAAAGACTAAAGCCGAAAACAATTTAGATGCTTCTACACTTTGAGCTTTTGTTATCAAAACCAATGTGGCATCAAAGCCAATATGGCAAAAACAACGAGGGTTCCGCGGCACTCTAAAGAGTCTTTAGAGTGCCACGTAACCCTCGTTGCCGAAAACAATGTAGATGCTTGTACACTTTGAGCTTTTGTTATCAAAGCCAATGTGGCATCAAAGCCAGTATGGCAAAAACAACAAGGGTTCCGCGGCACTTTAAAGACTTTAAGCTTTGGAGTGCCGCGGAACCCTCGTTGTCAAGAACAATGTAGATGATTCTACATTTTGAGCTTTTGTTTTCAAAGCCAATGTGGCATCAAAGGCAATATGGCAAAATCAACGAGGGTTCCGCGGCACTCTAAAGACTTCAGTCTTTAGAGTGCCGCGGAACCCTCGTTGCCGAAAACAATGTAGATGCTTCTACACTTTGATCTTTTGTTATCAAAGCCAATATGGCAAAAACAAAGAGGATTCGGCGGCACTCTAGTCTTCAGAGTGCCGAGGAACCCTCGTTGCCGAGAACAATGTAGATGCTTCTACACTTTGAGCTTTTGTTATCCAAGCCAATATTGCACAAACAATGAGGGTTCTGCGGTAATTTAGGCTTCAGAGTGCCGCAGACACCTCGTAGCCGAAAACAATGTAGATGCTTCTACACTTTGAGCTTTTGTTATCAAAGCCAATATGGCAAAAACAACGAGGTTCCGCGGCACTCTAAAGACTTTAGTCTTTAGAGTGCCCGGAACCCTCGTTGCAATGTAGATGCTTCTACACTTTGAGCTTTTGTATCAAAGCCAATATGGCAAAAAAAAGCACTTTAGTCTATAGAGTGCCACGGAACACTCGTTGCCGAAAACAATGTAGATGCTTCTACACTTTGAGCTTTTGTTATCAAAGCCAATGTGGCATCAAAGCCAATATGGCAATAACAACGAACCCTCGTTGCCGAGAACAATGTATATGCTTCTACACTTTAAGCTTTTGTTTTCAAAGCCAATATGGCAAAAACAACGAGGGTTCAGCGGCACTCTAGTCTTCAGAGTGCCGCGGAACCCTCGTAGCCGAAAACAATGTAGATGCTTCTACACTTTGAGCTTTTGTTATCAAAGCCAATGTGGCATCAAAGCCAATATGGCAAAAACAACGAGGGTTCCGCGGTACTCTAAAGACTTTAGTCTTTAGAGTGCCGCAGACACCTCGTAGCCGAAAACAATGTAGATGCTTCTACACTTTGAGCTCTTGTTAAAAAGCCATTATGGCAAAAACAACGAGGGTTCCGTTGCACTCTAAAGACTTTAGTCTTTAGAGTGCCACGGAACACTCGTTGCCGAAAACAATGTAGATGCTTCTACACTTTGAGCTTTTGTTATCAAAGCCAATATGGCAAAAAAAACGAGGGTTCCGCGGCACTCTAAAGACTTTAGTCTTTAGAATGCCACAAACCCTCGTTGCGGAAAACAATGTAGATGCTTCTACACTTTGAGCTTTTGTTATCAAAGCCAATATGGCAAAAACAACGAGGGTTCCGCGGCACTCTAAAGACTAAAGCCGAAAACAATTTAGATGCTTCTACACTTTGAGCTTTTGTTATCAAAACCAATGTGGCATCAAAGCCAATATGGCAAAAACAACGAGGGTTCCGCGGCACTCTAAAGACTTTAGTCTTTAGAGTGCCGCGTAACCCTCGTTGCCGAAAACAATGTAGATGCTTGTACACTTTGAGCTTTTGTTATCAAAGCCAATGTGGCATCAAAGCCAGTATGGCAAAAACAACAAGGGTTCCGCGGCACTCTAAAGACTTTAGTCTTTAGAGTGAAGCGGAACCCTCGTTACCCGAAAACAATGTAGATGCTTCTACATTTTGAGCTTTTGTTATCAAAGCCAATGTGGCATCAAAGCCAATATGGCAAAATCAACGAGGGTTCCGCGGCACTCTAAAGACTTCAGTCTTTAGAGTGCCGCGTCTTTAGACCTCGTTGCCGAAAACAATGTAGATGCTTCTACACTTTGAGCTTTTGTTATCAAAGCCAATATGGCAAAAACAACGAGGGTTCCGCGGCACTCTAAAGACTTTAGTCTTTAGAGAGCCGCGGAACCCTCATTGCCGAAAACAATGTAGATGCTTCTACACTTTGAGCTTTTTTATCAAAGCCAATATGGCAAAAACAACGAGGGTTCCGCGGCACTCTAAAGACTTTAGTCTTTAGAGTGCCGCGGAACCCTCGTTGCCGAAAACAATGTAGATGCTTCTACACTTTGAGCTTTTGTTTTCAAAGCCAATATGGCAAAAACAACAAGGGTTAAGCGGCACTCTAGTCTTCGGAACCCTCGTTGCCGAAAACAATGTAGATGCTTCTACACTTTGAGCTTTTTTTATCAAAGCCAGTCTTCAGTCTTTAGAGTGCTGCGGAACCCTCGTTGCCGAAAACAATGTAGATGCTTCTAAACTTTGAGCTGTTGCTATAAAAGCGAATATGCAAAAACAACGAGGGTTCCGCGGTTCTCTAAAGACTTTATTCTTTAAAGTGCCGCGGAACCCTCGTTGCCGAAAACAATCTGGATGCTTCTACTTTTTGAGCTTTTGTTATCAAAGCCAATGTGGCATCAAAGCCAATATGGCAAAATCAACGAGGGTTCCGCGGCACTCTAAAGACTTTAGTCTTTACCTTGCCGGCGAACCCTCATTGCCGAAAACAATGTAGATGCTTCTACACTTTGAGCTTTTGTTATCAAAGCCAATATGGCAAAAACAACGAGGGTTCTGCGGCACTCTAAATATTTTATTGTTTAGAGTGCCGCGGAACCCTCATTGCCGAAACAATGTAGATGCTTCTACACTTTGAGCTTTTGTTATCAAAGCCAATATGGCAAAAACAACGAGGGTTCCGCGGTACTCTAAAGACTTTAGTCTTTAGAGTGCCGCGGAACCCTCGTTGCCGAAAACAATGTAGATGCTTCTACACTTTGAGCTTTTGTTCTCAAAGTTAATATGGCAAAAACAACGAGGGTTCTGCGGCACTTTAGTCTTTAGAGTGCCGCAGACCCTCGTAGCCGAAAACAATGTAGATGCTTCTACACTTTGAGCTTTTGTTATCAAAGCCAATATGGCAAAAACAACGGGGTTCCGCGGCACTCTAAAGACTTTAATCTTTAGAGTGCCGTGGAACCCTCGTTGCCGAAAACAATGTAGATGCTTCTACACTTTGAGCTTTTGTTATCAAAGCCAATATGGCAAAATCAACGATTGGTCCGCGGCACTCTAAAGACTTTATTCTTTAGAGTGCCGCGGAACCTCGTTGCCGAGAACAATGTAGATGCTTCTACACTTTGAGCTTTTATTATCAAAGTCAACATTGCAAAATCAACGAGGGTTCTGCGGCCCTTTAGTCTTTAGAGCGCCGCATACCATCGTTGCTGAAAACAATGTAGATGCTTCTACACTTTGAGCTTTTGTTCTCAAAGCCATTATGGCAAAAACAACGAGGGTTCCGTTGCACTCTAAAGACTTTAGTCTTTAGAGTGCCACATGGAAAGCTAAAGACGTCTTTAGAGTGCCCGAAAACAATGTAGATGCTTCTACACTGTGAGCTTTTGTTATCAAAGCCAATGTGGCATCAAAGCCAATATGGCAAAAACAACGAGGGTTCCGCGGCACTCTAAAGACTTTAGTCTTTAGTATGCCACAAACCCTCGTTGCGGAAAACAATGTAGATGCTTCTACACTTTGAGCTTTTGTTTTCAAAGCCAATATGGCAAAAACAACGAGGGTTCCGCGGCACTCTAAAGACTAAAGCCGAAAACAATTTAGATGCTTCTACACTTTGAGCTTTTGTTATCAAAACCAATGTGGCATCAAAGCCAATATGGCAAAAACAACAAGGATTCCGCGGCACTCTAAAGAGTCTTTAGAGTGCCGCGTAACCCTCGTTGCCGAAAACAATGTAGATGCTTGTACACTTTGAGCTTTTGTTATCAAAGCCAATGTGGCATCAAAGCCAGTATGGCAAAAACAACAAGGTTTCCGCGGCACTCTAAAGACTTTAGTCTTTAGAGTGCCGCGGAACCCTCGTTGCCGAAAAAAATGTAGATAATTCTACATTTTGAGCTTTTGTTATCAAAGCCAATGTGGCATCAAAGCCAATATGGCAAAAACAACGAGGGTTCCGCGGCACTCTAAAGACTTCAGTCTTTAGAGTGCCGCGGAACCCTCGTTGCCGAAAACAATGTAGATGCTTCTACACTTTGAGCTTTTGTTATCAAAGCCAATATGGCAAAAACAAAGAGGGTTCGGCGGCACTCTAGTCTTCAGAGTGCCGCGGAACCCTCGTTGCCGAAAACAATGTAGATGCTTCTACACTTTGAGCTTTTTTATCAAAGCCAATATGGCAAAAACAACGAGTGTTCCGCGGCACTCTAAAGACTTTAGTCTTTAGAGTGCCGCGGAACCCTCGTTGCCGAAAACAATGTAGATGCTTCTACACTTTGAGCTTTTGTTTTCAAAGCCAATATGGCAAAAACAACAAGGGTTAAGCGGCACTCTAGTCTTCAGAGTGCCGCGGAACCCTCGTAGCCGAAAACAATGTAGATGCTTCTACACTTTGAGCTTTTGTTATGAAAGCCAATATGGCAAAAACAACGAGGGTTCCGCGGAACTCTAAAGACTTTAGTCTTTAGAGTGCCGGGGAACCCTCGTTGCCGAAAACAATGTAGATGCTTCTACACTTTGAGCTTTTGTTATCAAAGCCAATATGGCAAAATCAACGAGGGTTCCGCGGCACTCTAAAGACTTTATTGTTTAGAGTGCCGCGGAACCCTCGTTGCCAAAAACAATGTAGATGCTTCTACATTTTGAGCTTTTGTTATCAAAGCCAATGTGGCATCAAAGCCAATATGGCAAAAAAAACGAGGGTTCCGTGGCACTCTAAAGACTTTAGTCTTTAGAGTGCCAGCGAACCCTCGTTGCCGAAAACAATGTAGATGCTTCTGCACTTTGAGCTTTTGTTATCAAAGCCAATATGGCAAAAACAACGAGGGTTCTGCGGCACTCTAAAGACTTTATTGTTTAGAGTGCCGCGGAACCCTCATTGCCGAGAACAATGTAGATGCTTCTACACTTTGAGCTTTTGTTATCAAAGCCAATATGGCAAAAACAACGAGGGTTCCGCGGTACTCTAAAGACTTTAGTCTTTAGAGTGCCGCGGAGCCCTCGTTGCCGAAAACAATGTAGATGCTTCTACACTTTGAGCTTTGTTATCAAAGCCAATGTGGCATCAAAGCCAATATGGCAAAAACAACGAGGGTTCCGCGGCACTCTAAAGACTTCAGTCTTTAGAGTGCCGCGGAACCCTCGTTGCCGAAAACAATGTAGATGCTTCTACACTTTGAGCTTTTGTTATCAAAGCCAATATGGCAAAAACAAAGAGGGTTCGGCGGCACTCTAGTCTTCAGAGTGCCGCAGAACCCTCGTTGCCGAAAACACTGTAGATGCTTCTACACTTTGAGCTTTTGATATAAAAGCCAATATGGCAAAAACAACGAGGGTTCCGCGGCACTCTAAACACTTTAGTCTTTAGAGTGCCGCGGAACCCTCGTTGCCGAAAACAATGTAGATGCTTCTACACTTTGAGCTTTTTTTATCAAAGCCAATATGGCAAAAACAACGAGGGTTCCGCGGCACTCTAAAGACTTTAGTCTTTAGAGTGCCGCGGAACCCTCGTTGCCGATAACAATGTAGATGCTTCTACACTTTGAGCTTTTGTTATCAAAGCCAATATGGCAAAAACAACGAGGGTTCCACGACACTCTAAAGACTTTATTGTTTAGAGTGCCGCGGAACCCTCGTTGCCGAAAACAATGTAGATGCTTCTACATTTTGAGCTTTTGTTATCAAAGCCAATGTGGCATCAAATCTAATATGGAAAAAACAACGAGGGTTCCGCGACACTTAGTCTTTAGAGTGCCGCGGAACCCTCGTTGCCGAAAACAATGTAGATGCTTCTACACTTTGAGCTTTTGTTATAAAAGTCAAAACGGCAAAATCAACGAGGGTTCTGCGGCACTTTTGTCTTTAGAGTGCCGCGAAGCCCTCGTTGCCAAGAACAATGTAGATGCTTCTACTCTTTGAGCTTTTGTTATAAAAGCCAATATGGCAAAAACAACGAGGGTTCTGCGGCAATTTAGTCTTTAGAGTGCCGCGGAACTCTCGTTGCCGAAACCAATGGAGATGCTTCTACTCTTTGAGCTCTTGTTATCAAAGCCAATATGTCAAAAACAACGAGGGTTCCGCGGCACTCTAAAGACTTTAGTCTTTAGAGTGCCACGGAACACTCGTTGCCGAAAACAATGTAGATGCTTCTACACTTTGAGATTTAGTTATCAAAGCCCATGTGGCATCAAAGCCGGTATGGCAAAAACAACGAGGGTTCCGTGACACTATAAAGACTTTAGTCTTTACATTGCCGCGGAACCCTCGTTGCCGAGAACAATGTAGATGCTTCTACACTTTGAGCTTTTGTTATCAAAGCCAATATGGCAAAAACAACGAGGTTTCCGCGGCACTCTAAAGACTAAAGCCGAAAACAATTTAGATGCTTCTACACTTTGAGCTTTTGTTATCAAAACCAATGTGGCATCAAAGCCAATATGGCAAAAACAACGAGGGTTCCGCGGCACTCTAAAGAGTCTTTAGAGTGCCGCGTAACCCTCGTTGCTGAAAACAATGTAGATGCTTGTACACTTTGAGCTTTTGTTATCAAAGCCAATGTGGCATCAAAGCCAGTATGGCAAAAACAACGAGGGTTCCGCGGCACTCTAAAGAGTCTTTAGAGTGCCGCGGAACCCTCGTTGCCGAAAACAATGTAGATGCTTCTACACTTTGAGCTTTTGTTATAAAAGTCAAAACGGCAAAATCAACGAGGGTTCTGCGGCACTTTAGTCTTTAGAGTGCCGCGAAGCCCTCGTTGCCAAGAACAATGTAGATGCTTCTACTCTTTGAGCTTTTGTTATAAAAGCCAATATGGCAAAAACAACGAGGGTTCTGCGGCAATTTAGTCTTTAGAGTGCCGCGGAACTCTCGTTGCCGAAACCAATGGAGATGCTTCTACTCTTTGAGCTCTTGTTATCAAAGCCAATATGTCAAAAACAACGAGGGTTCCGCGGCACTCTAAAGACTTTAGTCTTTAGAGTGCCACGGAACACTCGTTGCCGAAAACAATGTAGATGCTTCTACACTTTGAGATTTTGTTATCAAAGCCCATGTGGCATCAAAGCCAGTATGGCAAAAACAACGAGGGTTCCGTGACACTATAAAGACTTTAGTCTTTAGAGTGCCGCGGAACCCTCATTGCCGAGAACAATGTAGATGCTTCTACACTTTGAGTTTTTGTTATCAAAGCCAATATGGCAAAAACAACGAGGTTTCCGCGGCACTCTAAAGACTAAAGCCGAAAACAATTTAGATGCTTCTACACTTTGAGCTTTTGTTATCAAAACCAATGTGGCATCAAAGCCAATATGGCAAAAACAACGAGGGTTCCGCGGCACTCTAAAGAGTCTTTAGAGTGCCGCGTAACCCTCGTTGCTGAAAACAATGTAGATGCTTGTACACTTTGAGCTTTTGTTATCAAAGCCAATGTGGCATCAAAGCCAGTATGGCAAAAACAACGAGGGTTCCGCGGCACTCTAAAGAGTCTTTAGAGTGCCGCGTAACCCTCATTGCCGAGAACAATGTAGATGCTTCTACACTTTGAGTTTTTGTTATCAAAGCCAATATGGCAAAAACAACGAGGCTTCCGCGGCACTCTAAAGACTAAAGCCGAAAACAATTTAGATGCTTCTACACTTTGAGCTTTTCTTATCAAAACCAATGTGGCATCAAAGCCAATATGGCAAAAACAACGAGGGTTCCGTGGCACTCTAAAGACTTTAGTATTTAGAGTGCCGTGGAACCCTCGTTGCCGAAAACAATGTAGATGCTTCTACATTTTGAGCTTTTGTTATCAAAGCCAATATGGCAAAATCAACGATGGGTCCGCGGCACTCTAAAGACTTTATTCTTTAGAGTGCCGCGGAACCCTCGTTGCCGAGAACAATGTAGATGCTTCTACACTTTGAGCTTTTATTATCAAAGTCAACATTGCAAAATCAACGAGGGTTCTGCGGCCCTTTAGTCTTTAGAGCGCCGCATACCATCGTTGCTGAAAACAATGTAGATGCTTCTACACTTTGAGCTTTTGTTCTCAAAGCCATTATGGCAAAAACAACGAGGGTTCCGTTGCACTCTAAAGACTTTAGTCTTTAGAGTGCCACGGAACACTCGTTGCCGAAAACAATGTAGATGCTTCTACACTTTGATCTTTTGTTATCAAAGCCAATATGGCAAAAACAACGTGGGTTCCGCGGCACTCTAAAGACTTTAGTCTTTAGAATGCCACAAACCCTCGTTGCGGAAAACAATGTACATACTTCTACACTTTGAGCTTTTGTTATCAAAGCCAATATGGCAAAAAACAACGAGGGTTCCGCGGCACTCTAAAGACTTTATTGTTTAGAGTGCCGCGGAACCCTCGTTGCCGAAAACAATGTAGATGGTTCTACACTTTGAGCTTTTGTTATCAAAGCCAATATGGCAAAAACAACGAGGGTTCCGCGGCACTCTAAAGACTAAAGCCGAAAACAATTTAGATGCTTCTACACTTTGAGCTTTTGTTATCAAAACCAATGTGGCATCAAAGCCAATATGGCAAAAACAACGAGGATTCCGCGTCACTCTAAAGAGTCTTTAGAGTGCCGCGTAACCCTCGTTGCCGAAAACAATGTAGATGCTTGTACACTTTGAGCTTTTGTTATCAAAGCCAATGTGGCATCAAAGCCAGTATGGCAAAAACAACAAGGTTTCCGCGGCACTCTAAAGACATTAGTCTTTAGAGTGACGCGGAACCCTCGTTGCCGAAAAAAATGTAGATGCTTCTACATTTTGAGCTTTTGGTATCAAAGCCAATGTGGCATCAAAGCCAATATGGCAAAAACAACGAGGGTTCCGCGGCACTCTAAAGACTTCAGTCTTGAGAGTGCCGCGGAACCCTCGTTGCCGAAAACAATGTAGATGCTTCTACACTTTGAGCTTTTGTTATCAAAGCCAATATGGCAAAAACACCGCGGGTTCCGCGGCACTCTAAAGACTTTAGTCTTTAGAGTGCCGCGGAACCCTTGTTGACGAAAACAATGTAGATGCTTCTACATTTTGAGCTTTTTTATCAAAGCCAATATGGCAAAAACAACGAGTGTCCCGCGGCAATCTAAAGACTTTAGTCTTTAGAGTGCCGCGGAACCCTCGTTGCCGAAAACAATGTAGATGCTTCTACACTTTGAGCTTTTGTTTTCAAAGCCAATATGGCAAAAACAACAAGGGTTAAGCGGCACTCTAGTCTTCAGAGTGCCGCGGAACCCTCGTAGCCGAAAACAATGTAGATGCTTCTACACTTTGAGCTTTTGTTATGAAAGCCAATATGGCAAAAACAACGAGGGTTCCGCGGAACTCTAAAGACTTTATTGTTTAAAGTGCCGGGGAACCCTCGTTGCCGAGAACAATGTAGATGCTTCTACACTTTGAGCTTTTGTTATCAAAGACAATATGGCAAAAACAAAGAGGGTTCCGCGGCACTCTAAACACTATAGTCTTTAGAGTGCCGCGGAGCCCTCGTTGCCGAAAACAATGTAGATGCTTCTACACTTTGAGCTTTTGTTATCAAAGTCAACATGGCAAAATCAACGAGGGTTCTGCGGCACTTTAGTCTTTAGAGTGCCGCAGACACCTCGTAGCCGAAAACAATGTAGATGCTTCTACACTTTGAGCTTTTGTTATCAAAGCCATTATGGCAAAAACAACGAGGGTTCCGTTGCACTCTAAAGACTTTAGTGTTTAGAGTGCCACGGAAAACACGTTTCCGAAAACAATTTAGATGCTTCTACACTGTGAGCTTTTGTTATCAAAGCCAATATGGCAAAAACAACGAGGGTTCCGCGGCACTCTAAAGACTTTAGTCTTTAGAATGCCACAAACCCTCGTTGCGGAAAACAATGTACATACTTCTACACTTTGAGCTTTTGTTATCAAAGCCAATATGGAAAAAACAACGAGGGTTCCGCGGCACTCTAAAGACTTTATTCTTTAGAGTGCCGCGGAACCCTCGTTGCCAAAAACAATGTAGATGCTTCTACATTTTGAGCTTTTGTTATCAAAGCCAATATGGCAAAAACAACGAGGGTTCCGCGGCACTCTAAAGACTAAAGCCGAAAACAATTTAGATGCTTCTACACTTTGAGCTTTTGTTATCAAAACCAATGTGGCATCAAAGCCAATATGGCAAAAACAACGAGGGATTCCGCGTCACTCTAAAGAGTCTTTAGAGTGCCGCGTAACCTCGTTGCCGAAAACAATGTAGATGCTTGTACACTTTGAGCTTTTGTTATCAAAGCCAATGTGGCATCAAAGCCAGTATGGCAAAAACAACAAGGTTTCCGCGGCACTCTAAAGACTTTAGTCTTTAGAGGGCCGCGGAACCCGCGGTGCCGAAAAAAATGTAGATGCTTCTACATTTTGAGCTTTTGTTATCAAAGCCAATGTGGCATCAAAGCCAATATGGCAAAAACAACGAGGGTTCCGCGGCACTCTAAAGACTTTAGTCTTTAGAGTGCCGCGGAACCCTTGTTGCCGAAAACAATGTAGATGCTTCTACACTTTGAGCTTTTTTATCAAAGCCAATATGGCAAAAACAACGAGGGTTCCGCGGCACTCTAAAGACTTTAGTCTTTAGAGTGCCGCGGAACCCTCGTTGCCGAAAACAATGTAGATGCTTCTACACTTTGAGCTTTTGTTTTCAAAGCCAATATGGCAAAAACAACAAGGGTTAAGCGGCACTCTAGTCTTCAGAGTGCCGCGGAACCCTCGTAGCCGAAAACAATGTAGATGCTTCTACACTTTGAGCTTTTGTTCTCAAAGCCATTATGGCAAAAACAACGAGGGTTCCGTTGCACTCTAAAGACTTTAGTCTTTAGAGTGCCACGGAACACTCGTTGCCGAAAACAATGTAGATGCTTCTACACTGTGAGCTTTTGTTATCAAAGCCAATATGGCAAAAACAACGAGGGTTCCGCGGCACTCTAAAGACTTTAGTCTTTAGAATGCCACAAACCCTCGTTGCGGAAAACAATGTAGATGCTTCTACACTTTGAGCTTTTGTTATCAAAGCCAATATGGCAAAAACAACGAGGGTTCCGCGGCACTCTAAAGACTTTAGTCTTTAGAGTGCCGCAGAACCCTTGTTGCCGAAAACAATGTAGATGCTTCTACACTTTGAGCTTTTTTAATCAAAGCCAATATGGCAAAAACAACGAGGGTTCCGCGGCACTCTAAAGACTTTAGTCTTTAGAGTGCCGCGGAACCTCGTTGCCGAAAACAATGTAGATGCTTCTACACTTTGAGCTTTTGTTTTCAAAGCCAATATGGCAAAAACAACAAGGGTTAAGCGGCACTCTAGTCTTCAGAGTGCCGCGGAACCCTCGTAGCCGAAAACAATGTAGATGCTTCTACACTTTGAGCTTTTGTTATCAAAGCCAATATGGCAAAAACAACGAGGGTTCCGCGGCACTCTAAAGACTTTAGTCTTTAGAGTGCCGGGGAACCCTCGTTGCCGAAAACAATGTAGATGCTTCTACACTTTGAGCTTTTGTTATCAAAGCCAATATGGCAAAATCAACGAGGGTTCCGCGGCACTCTAAAGACTTTATTGTTTAGAGTGCCGCGGAATCCTCGTTGCCAAAAACAATGTAGATGCTTCTACATTTTGAGCTTTTGTTATCAAAGCCAATATGGCAAAAACAACGAGGGTTCTGCGGCACTCTAAAGACTTTATTGTTTAGAGTGCCGCAGAACCCCTGCCGAAAACAATGTAGATGCTTCTACACTTTGAGCTTTTGTTATCAAAGTCAACATGGCAAAATCAACGAGGGTTCTGCGGCACTTTAGTCTTTAGAGTGCCGCAGACACCCTCGTAGCCGAAAACAATGTAGATGCTTCTACACTTTGAGCTTTTGTTATCAAAGCCATTATGGCAAAAACAACGAGGGTTCCATTGCACTCTAAAGACTTTAGTCTTTAGAGTGCCACGGAACACTCGCTGCCGAAAACAATGTAGATGCTTCTACACTGTGAGCTTTTGTTATCAAAGCCAATATGGCAAAAACAACGAGGGTTCCGCGCCACTCTAAAGACTTTAGTCTTTAGAATGCCACAAACCCTCGTTGCGGAAACAATGTAGATGCTTCTACACTTTGAGCTTTTGTTATCAAAGCCAATATGGCAAAAACAACGAGGGTTCCGCGGCACTCTAAAGACTAAAGCCGAAAACAATTTAGATGCTTCTACACTTTGAGCTTTTGTTATCAAAACCAATGTGGCATCAAAGCCAATATGGCAAAAACAACGAGGGTTCGCGGCACTCTAAAGAGTCTTTAGAGTGCCGCGTAACCCTCGTTGCCGAAAACAATGTAGATGTTTGTACACTTTGAGCTTTTGTTATCAAAGCCAATGTGGCATCAAAGCCAGTATGGCAAAAACAACGAGGGTTCCGCGGCACTCTAAAGACTTTAGTCTTTAGAGTGCCGCGGAACCTCGTTGCCGAAAACAATGTAGATGCTTCTACACTTTGAGCTTTTGTTATCAAAGCCAATATGGCAAAAACAAAGAGGGTTCGGCGGCACTCTAGTCTTCAGAGTGCCGCGGAACCCTCGTAGCCGAAAACAAAGTAGATGCTTCTACACTTTGAGTTTTTGTTATGAAAGCCAATATGGGAAAAACAACGATGGTTCCGCGTCACTCTGAAGACTTTAGTCTTTAGAGAGCCGCGGAACCCTCGCTGCCGAAAACAATGTAGATGCTTCTACACTTTGAGCTTTTTTTATCAAAGCCAATATGGCAAAAACAACGAGTGTTCCGCGGCACTCTAAAGACTTTAGTCTTTAGAGTGCCGCGGAACCCTCGTTGCCGAGAACAATGTAGATGCTTCTACACTTTGAGCTTTTGTTTTCAAAGCCAATATGGCAAAAACAACAAGGGTTCAGCGGCACTCTAGTCTTTAGAGTGCCGCGGAACCCTCGTTGCCGAAAACAATGTAGATGCTTCTACACTTTGAGCTTTTGTTATCAAAGCCAATATGGCAAAAACAACGAGGGTTCCACGGCACTCTAAAGACTTTATTGTTTAGAGTGCCGCAGAACCCTCGTTGCCGAAAACAATGTAGATGCTTCTACATTTTGAGCTTTTGTTATCAAAGCCAATGTGGCATCAAATCTAATATTGAAAAAACAACGGGGGTTCCGCGACACTTAGTCTTTAGAGTGCCGCGGAACCCTCGTTGCCGAAAACAATGTAGATGCTTCTACACTTTGAGCTTTTGTTATAAAAGTCAAAACGGCAAAATCAACGAGGGTTCTGCGGCACTTTAGTCTTTAGAGTGCCGCGGAGCCCTCGTTGCCAAGAACAATGTAGATGCTTCTACTCTTTGAGCTTTTGTTATCAAAGCCAATATGGCAAAAACAACGAGGGTTCTGCGGCACTTTAGTCTTTAGAGTGCCGCGGAACTCTCGTTGCCGAAAACAATGGAGATGCTTCTACACTTTGAGCTTTTGTTATCAAAGCCAATATGTCAAAAACAACGAGGGTTCCGCGGCACTCTAAAGATTTTAGTCTTTAGAGTGCCACGGAACACTCGTTGCCGAAAACAATGTAGATGCTTCTACACTTTGAGCTTTTGAATTTGTTATCAAAGCCCATGTGGCATCAAAGCCAGTATGGCAAAAACAACGAGGGTTCCGTGACATTATAAAGACTTTAGTCTTTAGAGTGCCGCGGAACCCTCATTGCCGAAACAATGTAGATGCTTCTACACTTTGAGTTTTTGTTATCAAAGCCAATATGGCAAAAACAACGAGGTTTCCGCGGCACTCTAAAGACTAAAGCCGAAAACAATTTAGATGCTTCTACACTTTGAGCTTTTGTTATCAAAACCAATGTGGCATCAAAGCCAATATGGCAAAAACAACGGGGGTTCCGCGGCATTCTAAAGACTTTAGTCTTTACAGTGCCGCGGAACCCTCATTGCCGAGAATAATGTAGATGCTTCTACATTTTGAGCTTTTGTTATCCAAGCCAATATGGCAAAAACAATGAGGGTTCTGCGGCAATTTAGTCTTCAGAGTGCCGCAGACACCTCGTAGCCGAAAACAATGTAGATGCTTCTACACTTTGAGCTTTTGTTATCAAAGCCAATATGGCAAAAACAACGAGGGTTCCGTTGCACTCTAAAGACTTTAGAGTGCCACGGAACCTCGTTGCCGAAAACAATGTAGATGCTTCTACACTTTGAGCTTTTGTTATCAAAGCCAATATGGCAAAAACAACGAGGGTTCCGCGGCACTCTAAAGACTTTAGTCTTTAGAGTGCCACAAACCCTCGTTGCGGAAAACAATGTAGATGCTTCTACACTTTGAGCTTTTGTTATCAAAGCCAATATGGCAAAAACAACGAGGGTTCCGCGGCACTCTAAAGACTTTAGTCTTTAGAATGCCGCGTAACCCTCGTTGCCGAAAACAATGTAGATGCTTCTACACTTTGCGCTTTTGTTATCAAAGCCAATGTGGCATCAAAGCCAATATGGCAATAACAACGAACCCTCGTTGCCGAGAACAATGTAGATGCTTCTTCACTTTGAGCTTTTGTTATCAAAGCCAATATGGCAAAAAACAACGAGGGTTCCGCGGCACTTTAAAGACTTTAGTCTTTAGAGTCCCGAGGAACCCTCGTTGCCGAAAACAATGTAGATGCTTCTACACTTTGAGCTTTTGTTATCAAAGCCATAATGGCAAAAACAACGAGGGTTCCGTTGCACTCTAAAGACTTTAGAGTGCCACGGAACACTCGTTGTCGAAAACAGTGTAGATGCTTCTACACTTTGAGCTTTTGTTATCAAAGCCAATATGGCAAAAACAACGAGGGTACCGCGGCACTCTAAAGACTTTAGTCTTTAGAGTGCCACAAACCCTCGTTGCGGAAAACAATGTAGATGCTTCTACACTTTGCGCTTTTGTTATCAAAGCCAATATGGCAAAAACAACGAGGGTTCCGCGGCACTCTAAAGACTTTAGTCTTTAGAATGCGCGTAACCCTCGTTGCCAAAAACAATGTAGATGCTTCTACACTTTGCGCTTTTGTTATCCCCTCGTGCCGAGAACAATGTAGATGCTTCTTCACTTTTAGCT
>NW_027131044.1:0-2002 GCF_026122565.2 Emydura macquarii macquarii
TGCTGGGCGTTTGTGCAGGGGAGCAGTCCTCCCATGCTGCACATTTAAACCGAGGGGAGATTTACTCGGCCTTTGACTCTCCTGAGTTTCCGATGACTGTGACAGGCTGGGAAGTGAATTCCCCCTGCCAGATCAGGGATCAGGACTCGGGGCCTAGGATTAGGAAGGCCAGAGAAGACCGAGGCTGGAGAGGATTCGATAGATAACAGAGGTGTCCGCCCCCGAACGGTGCCACCAGCCATGGGTTGAGGATCAGGCTGAGCAGGATGGAACGAGCTGGGGGGATGTGGGCAGCACTGCACTCCACGGCTGGTTTACAGCAGTCACATTTCTCTGTAACTAAGGAATCCACTCCAGAGCCACGAATGGGTCACTGTGAGCCTCTGCACAGACCCGGCAGAGGAGAGGGTCAGGGACCCAGGAATGCCTGGTCCTGGGGCTGGAGTGGGATGGATGTTCTGGCAGGTGAATACCCGGGGGCAGGATTGCCAGCAGCTACGTGCCTGGGGCAAAGCCCCTCATAGGAGAAAAAGGGGAATTAATTCCCTGTGCATCCCTGGGCCCTGCTGGGCCCCCTCTGACCCGCTCAGCCGTTTGGGGCAGCGACTCCAGAGCTCCTCAGAGGCCCTGGACTGTGTCCCCCTGGGGCCTGCCACAGCTGAACGCAGGCGGCATTTACCAAATGGAGGGAGCGTGTGGGGTGGAGAGGAGCAAAGGGGTCTCAATAAAGCGGAGATGCAGAAGGCAGAGGAAGACCTGACCAGCCCCACCAGCTCTCCATGCAGATCACCCTGAGCCCGCGGGTCCCCCTCTATGGGGCAGAGCAATTCATTTCCCACTTCTGCACAGCCCGTGGGGCTCTGTGCCTGGTTACTGCAGCAGTTCGTGCCAAGCGAGATGGTCACCGGGCGATGTGGCCATTCGGGCTCTAGGAACTGGACTGGGACACTGAAAAACCAGCCGGTCACTAGTGATCTAGGCTGGAACTGAACGGAGAGTGTCTGTGTCCTAGGAGACTTGAACCCTGGCTGCTCTGCTCCTGGGCTGCTGCATTCAAAGCGGTTCCCTCGGGTTCCTTCTGATCACCCCAGGGTAATTCACAGAAAAGCTGCATTTACTGTGGTTACCTCTTTACTTCTCCAGAAGAGGAAAAGGAGGAAGGCGGCTACCAGCATCTTCTCCCAGGGAAGATCCGATCCAGAGAGCGGGGCTGGAAAAGACACTCTGAGCTGCAGGAGAAATGCAGGCGATCAGCAAATGGACAGGAACCCCACACAGAGCTCCTGTTGTTTCTTGTGCAGTGTGACCTGTCCTGGAGCCCCTCCCACTCCCCCACACAGCACAGACAAGAGAGCTGCTGTTTTCCAGCCACCCTGCCCGCGCTGACGTGCACCTTTGCCGAGCAAGGAAAAAGGACTCAGGAGCCTCCTGCACTTTTATCCAAAATTTCAAATCCAGGAGCAGTGCTGGAGCCCTGGTGATCCCCAGCTCTGCAGGAGTTACCATGTCAGAGCCCTTCCCCAAGGGAGCCCTTCAGCCCCTGCAGGGAGTATCTGCCCTTGGCACAGCGTGCGGACAAAGTGACATTTCCTGCCCTTAGCTTCCCCTTCCCTACAGGTCGCAGGTGAGTGGAGCAGAGCCATAATCCCTGTATCCTTTGGTCACTGTTAGACTGAAGAGCTCCACGGGCAGAGATGGGCGAAATGGCCCTTGGATTGGAGCTGGCCTGTCATAGCAGAAGCAGGCGAAGGTTCAACTGCACATTTACCTGGATTAGATGAAGTGGGCTCTTACCTGGCTCAGCAGGCAGCTGGGAGATTTTCAGTGTCTCGTTGGCACTGACAGGGGGCTGGGAATCGTGCACAACCTGACAGGTGAACACTGACTTATTCCTCTGCTCAGTTGCTTTGACCTCCAGGGAGCTCCGAAGCGTGTACGTCCCGTCTGCATTCTCAGCCGGGGGGAGGATTTTCCTCGATCTGTCTCATTTCCGTTCTCCAGC
>NW_027131045.1:0-20331 GCF_026122565.2 Emydura macquarii macquarii
TTGTGTCTGCTTAATACAAAGAATTTAACAAGGGAAAACTGTGAAATATGGGCACTCTGCTGCTGTCATCTGAAAGCTTTTTGAGCTTCGTATTCATGATCACGGTTTTGTCATCTGGAGAAAAATGGAGGGAATAAATACTATGCTGATCACTGTGTGTAAGGACTATGCACATTCCTCAAGGTGGTTTTTAACAAAGAAATGATCACCACCACAAAAATGAAACTTGATTGTCCTGTATCATAAAACCTGATTGGCCTGTTAACATCAGTTCATTGAGACATCTGAATAGCTTTATTCATAATTTTTCTTTACACTTTTTATGTATTTGAAGGAAAGACTTCACAAAAATAGCCATACACAAAATATCCTTGTACCTTCTTACATGTTTATTGCTTAGGGCAATCCTGCAGCAGGATCACGCCGACAGACCTGTAAATTCATATGGACCTACCTCTTATGTGTTACTCTCTGGAGAGCCTAGCCCAATTGTGGATGCTAGAAGATAATGTGCTGAAAACTGAAAGTACTAGAAAGTGTCTTATTTTTAATCATCTGGGATTATCCTATTTTACACCCAGATTCAGGAAAGTGTCCCTGTTGAAGTCTGTGACTTTAGCATGTACTTAATTTTAAGTCTTAGGTAGTTTCCATGGGAATTGACAGAATAATCATTTAAAGTTACTCAGGTAGTGTGCTTCCCTGATGAGGAATGGAACAATATATTGATTTTCTTCCAGTAGAAATTAAATTCTAGAATGACTGCTTAATATTAAATACACGTTAGAGAATAATTAAAGTTACTCTTTATTCCCTAGTTGCTTTAAAATGAAATGATCAATATTCAAGCATGAACAGAACTTGTTATAAGCCTTTGAAAGTTCCTTTAAAGCAAAATGCATTGGACCAAATTCAGCCAAGACTGAAATCAATGAGAGTTGCATCCATTATTGCCATGGCTGAATTTGAGCCATTGACTTCCTTTAGGCCAAAATAGCCAAACTTGGGTTCTTAAAACTGACCACCTAACCTGTTATTTGGCACTTAAATAAGTGGCCTGATTTTCAGAGGAGCTGAAGACCTGGAACTCCCCTTGACTTCAATCAAACAGGAGGTCATTTATATTTAAGTGCAGAAATATGTACTCAGATGTCTAAATTTTAGGCCCCCAAATTTGAAAATTTTGGCCTAAAGGGACACTGTCAACTGAAAATATCACATTGCTGTCTAAAAATGTTTCACTTATAAGTAACGGCTAAAGCCATGCAAATCCTGAAAACTCCTACGCATATGAGTAACTTTACACACAGGAATAATGGAACTACTCACATGCAGAGTTACTCAGATTGTTAGCAGAACTGGGGCCAATTGTTGCTAAAACTGAAAGAGATTAGAAAGCAGGAGTCAGGGTCTTAATTTTTAGTTTGTTGGCGTAATACTTTGACATCACTTTATAGCTAGTTTCACCGTTTGCTCTCTCTAATCAGTCAGTTAGTTTCACTTGTTTGTGTGAGCAACAGAAAAATATCTTTAAAATAGGAAAACATGTTTGTAAACCATAAAAACTGCTGAGCAGAGTCAGGGAAATGTGAAGCAGTTGAAACTACTTTCAATTTATGTTTTGAAATTCACTAGATCTCAAGATGTTCCTTTAATCTCTAAAACAAATATCTCTTAAACAGAAACATCAGATAAATGTGAGTATGCAGTATTTTTTACTTCATCGGATTAGATAAACTGAACGCTGCTTCCATATGCTAGAAGCACTGCAAAAACTGCAACAATATTCTTTCAAGGACTCCTTGTTTTCTTTTTCTCTGTCTTCTCTGCCCCTTAGAAACCAAATATTTAGTAATTTCCTTGTTAGACAATAGACATTTTTTAACTGTACAGTAGAGTGACACTTAGCTATTTTTCTAATAGCTGAACATTTCCTTCTTGCCACATTTTATTTTATCTATCTTGTTATGTTGGCACCATCACTATAGTATCTGAATGCCTCTAGATGTTCAGCACGGATATATTTTGTATAACTTTCTAAAAAGAACTTATTTATCAGTAATTAAATGTCTGTGACTGTTTTTGGAGTTCTTAGTGGAAAAAATTGGATGAGTATATATGCAGTTGACCTGTTACCAGATGAAATTTAGACTTAATTGTGAAATACTGTGAATGGTGTCCACAATTCAAGAAGGATGTTGAAAAATTGCAGAGAGTTCAGAGTTGAGCTAAGGAAATGATTGAAGGATCAGAAACCATGCTTTAAACTGAGAAACTCAAGGCGCTCAATCTATTTATTTGATCAAAGAGTGATTTGATCAAATACGGAGTGATTTGATCAAAGTCTATAAGTAGCTACATAGGGAACAAAACTTTGAAAATGGGCTCTTCAGTCTAGCAAACAAAGGGATAACATAATCCAATGGCTGGAAGTTGAAGCTAGACAAATTCAGACTTGAAATAAGGCACACATTTTTACCAGCAGGTGTAAATAACGATGAGAACAACTTATTCTAAGGCTTGTGGTGGAGTCTTCATCACGGGCAATTTTTAAATCAAAAGTGTATGTGTTTTTAAAAGATATGCTCTAATTCAAACAGGAATTAATTTGGGGAAGTCTGTGGCCTGTCATATATAGGAGGTCAGACCAGATGATCACATTGCTCCCTTCTTGCTTTATGATCTAAGAATCTGTATACAAGTTACATTTTAGAGAACTATGGCTTCTCTCGTTAGGCAGATTACAAAGACTGTGCTGAGCTGAGTAAACCATGAGAAGATTACAATCTTGATACCACGGTAGTTAAATGTTCTGCTTTCAGATGTTTTGGAAAGTCCTTAAAACCCAGCAGCCTAGATACAGTTTCACTGTGGTTTGAACAGCTGATACAGAACTGTCGTGAACTATTTTGATGCAAAGATGGAACATGCACATTATATATTATTTATCATTTATTAGCAATGTAGATAATCATTATTTATCATTCTAAATATTTATCAATATATAACAATGTAGATAATTAAGGCACTTTATAGCAGTGAAAATACATATGTCAAAATGAGGAAATAATGTATCCTAGAGAATTGTTAATCATTATCATCATACTTGAGACGTAAGTAGCATTTTTCATTCTCAAATCATTTTGTAAGCATTAATCAATAATCATCATACCTCTTTGAGGTTGACAAATATTATCACACCAATTTTCCAAATCAGGAAGATGAGGCAGTGACTTGGCCAAGGCTGTAGGTTGATTCACTGTTAGAGCTGAGATTAGTTCATGGGTGCTAGTCCTATGTGTAAACCATATACTCGGAATAGAGGCAATTTTAATTGTACAGTACAGGTAAAAGCAGAAAGTGGGTTATGAAAGAAAGGACTTTCACAGACACATGCTTCCTGGAACTGGTTAGCTTTTAGCAGTGAGTAGGAGGAAGTCGTGTGGGAGGGCACTTGGCAAAGATTAAGAGTGTTCCAAGTGTAATGGAGTGGAATTAAGAAGAGTTAAAGGGAACAATGAAAATAAGCAACACATGTTAGAGTGGTGAAGTAATGGTGAGTAATGATACCAGTATCTTATCAATATAAGAAGCTGAGGTCACCTAGTTATCACTTTTTCTGTACAGTAGAACCCCCATTTATAAATTCATTGAGGATTGAGAAATTCATAAAATTAAAAAGTTCATAAAATTGAAAATACCAAAATTATAGTAGGTGCAGTGTGTAAATTACAACATGGTTCACGGCATCATTTTTACCTTGTCTTTCAAACCACTTCAAAGTGATTTCCAATTCATTTAAGGCATGAGAATGTGGTGGGATGTCAAGTTGTTCTTTTATCAACCTTACTTTGGTTATATCATTTTTATTTTTTTCGTCAGGAAGAATGGTTTATATAACTGGTTGTTTGTCTGACTGGCTTTGTAAAATTGAGGTTTTACTGCATTTGTGTATGCATATCCTTCAGTATCCTAGTTGATTAAATCTGTATGTTTCTGTAATGAAAATGACTTTACCTGGGGCTAAATGTGAGGAAAGACGTATTGGTAAACTGGTTAGTTAATTAAGTGTAACTGTGGGAAGGATGTGTAAGAAACACAGGGTTAGAAGATTTTATTCTAAGCGCAATTTAAAATATATAGATAACTGATAATCAGTTGATGAACACAGCTTGTGAGAGAAGCTAATCAGAGATGTGAATGATATCATGGATAAAATAAAGCCCTTATAAAATTGGTATTTGATCAATACTTTTTAATGTATACAATTTCTGTGGTATCACTTGTTTTTATAACCATAGCTTTAAAAATTGTGTCAGAAAAAAAGTTGTTGTGAGAAAGTAGGAGACAGAGTTCTACACACTTCCACACCAGTGGCCCCAAGCACCCCCGGTTACTGTGATCCCAATCCTGCAAAACCTTAGGCACTTGCTTATCTTTTTTCTTATGTACAGTTCAGTGGGACTATGCACATGAGTAAAGAAAAACATGTGCATTAGTATTTTCAGGGCCACGCCTAGCGTGTGAAGTGGAAGGATGGTCAGTTGTTGGGGAGCTATGCTGAAACCCAGGTTCAATTCCTTGCTGTGCCACAGATTTCTTCTGTGACCATTGGTGAGTCTCTCTGCCCCTCAGTTCCCCATAGGTAAAAGGGGGACAGCACTTCCTTGTTTTACATGGCTGCTGTAAGGAGAAAGGTGTTGATTGTGTGTACTAAGATACTATGGTAATGGAAGCTATTGTAAGTCCCTATGATAGCTGCAGTTTTTTGAGCCAGTGTAGAATACTTTCTTATGAACATAGAATGAACTCCGTGCCAAATCTATCTCTGTAAAGCCTCTGCCAAAAGGGGTTATTGGAATGAGAACACCACATTGTAAAGAAATGCAGTAATCTTTGTAATATTTCAATCTTAACTTTGTAAGAGCACTTTTACATTCAGCAAAACAGTGCATTTTCTTAATGCTAAACACATACCATTTCCTTCAGCTTCTGAACATGCATTATTGTCTACTGGAAATGCAATCTACTGAATGGAATTTAACCTATGTAGTGCAGAAGACCAAAATGAATTGCTTACTTATTTATTTTCTGAAAAATGGATGTAACGGCCTCTCTTGAACTTTTATTTCTCATTATTTTTGTTTTTACTCCTCCTATTTGTATGTTGAGTTTATTTTTGTTGTAGTTAATTTTAAAAAATCAGTTAGTAAATGAATTGATGAGACTCTCTGTGTGGTGACATGGCAGAATCATTTTATCTTGTTTGTATTTTGTGAAGGAATGAATGAAAATATATGTGCTTTATGTAAATTTGTTTGTGCTCAAATATCAGAGTGACAGAAAATACCTGTCTAGATTGATGATAAATTAATATTTGTTCTGTTTTTAAAATACATGTGTTACACTTGTTTACAGATCTTCAATTATGTTGGGCCTGCAAAAGTAATTGTCCAGTTAGTCACTAATGGAAAATGCGTCCACTTGCATGCCCATAGCTTGGTGGGTAAATATTGTGAGGATGGAGTATGCACAGTTAATGCAGGACCTAAGGATATGGTAGTAGGGTGAGTATACTGATATATCTGGCAAAGCTAGTGGGTAGAGAATCCAGGATAAAAACTGTAACTGGTGAGACAAAAATTGTAAAGGTAAACCATTAAATGGAGCATTAGTCCTTCTCTTTCTGCTCTGTACTTTGCTCATACTTTAAAATAGAAAAAAATAAATGTGGCCTCAATTTATCTGTGGTTAGAAGACACTGGTGTAAGACGTAGAGGGTATATTTGGGACTTATTCGAATCTGGAAAAGTTAAATAGATTTAACCAAACAATTTTACTATGATTTTGGAGAGCTACAAACAGGCACGTTGTGTGTGCAATCCAGATTTGTATTAAAAGTTTATTCAAAAATGTATTTAGAACTAGTTTGAAAATGGGGATGGCAGAATTGTAAAATTTTTCTTGACCTTTTATTACAGTTTTCATCGATTTTCATTTTCATTGAACTTTGCCAACATCAGAGCTGAAAAAGAATTAAAAAAATAGAAGTTAGTAAAATGGAAATTAAAATAAGACAAATATAAACATGAGAACATTAAATAATTAAAACTGTTCAATCTAAGTTTAAAGCAATAAAGATTATACTAAAACAACAGTTAGTCTGGTCTTGTTGGTTTACAAGAGAGCAATTGTTTATATCAGTATTCAGTAATCAGGTTAATGTCTGATTTCAGTTGTGGATCAGGTTTAAAGCTAGCTGTTAATTGTGAATTTTACTCCAATGATCTCCTGAATGTCTTTCTTGCTGAAAGTGATGAAGTCTAAAAACTAGAGAGGGAGGAAGACTTCTTTTAAATGCAGTGACTTTTTGATGTTCAAGCCCAATGTGCTGACTTGATTTGATTGTAGCAGTTTAAATAGTTTTATCTGAAATATTTCTTTGGTGTGTTTCCTATTAAACTCCTGTGTAGTTTCTCATCAGATATTTAGGAACCGCCTTTCTATCCTCAATTGGAATATCGACTTCATTCCATGCTAATTCCAGAGCTAATTGACTATTTTTAAATGTGCCAATAGCTCATTTCAAATATAGGTCGTGTATTATGGAAATTTTCACTCAAATTGGTATCTGCAGTGTCTCACTGAATGCCTAATAAAAACCATACTAGTAAATTTCTTATCCTATGGAAATCATTGCACTGTTTTTAGCTTGCTCTCATAATCCTTTAGGACTCTGATTTAACTTCTCTGAACAGGATTTTTGCACAGCAGTTAAAAAATATAGAAGGCCACTGGTTTTAAAATCCAACTGTTCTCCCTACAGTATTCATGAGTTTGAACATCTCTGGTTATGGCATTACCAAGACAGAGCAAGCACAGACAGTGAGGGTCAAATTTTCAAACGTCGTTTCCTGAGTTGCATCCACAACAAAAATACATGCCCAAAACTGGTAACTGCTTGTGCAAACAAGTACTCGTGTGTCAGGTTACCTGTTGTGTGCATCCATATGATCACTGACACGTAGTGATTTAGGTTTTGCATATGCAGTGGGTGCCCTCACATTTTGCAAGTGCTGCTCAATCACCCACATTTGAAAATTTACCCTTGAAAAAGCAATATTGCTCAGAAGGTTGGATGATCATGGAGTCTTTGAATCAGCTCCAAGTGATTGGGGTAACAGAGAAAGACTGTGGACAAACTTCTGCATAAGAGACTAAGAATATATTTCTCCAATCATATTGTGTAGGTTTCCAAACCTAGGGATACTTCATGTCACAAAAAAGAAAGTGTTTGAAACTCTGGAAGCACGAATGATAAATGCCTGTAAAAAAGGATACAATCCTGGGCTCCTAGTGCATCCTGAACTCAACTACATACAAGCAGAAGGTGGTGGAGAGAGACAACTAACAGGTGGGTGGGATATTATGCATTTGATTTTTATGGGTCGTGAGAACATGTGTTGTTGATAATAGATTTTGCTCAAGAAACACAGATTCTCAGCCAGAATGATGTCTAAGTAGGCTCCCTAGGCAGTCTGCCCCCAGCTGTGTGTTTTGAGACGTCTTTTGCTTTTGGGATCTCCATTTTTATCATGCATGTAGAACTAGACAACCTGCTCTCCTAGTTTTCTACAACATTTACAATTGTACACGAGCCCCACCAACATTGCTGCCATCTTCACCCATTTAGTAGGCTGAGAAACTGAGTCACTTTGTATAATCATGGAGAGTTATTGGCTCCTTTAAGTGGTTGTAGGCAGAATGGAGATCCTGCTGGGGAAAGATCATCCCTCCAATCCCTAGGGTCAGCATTGCTCCCAGAGAGCTAATGAAGGACCAAAGAGCCAATCCAAGTCTACAGCAAAGCCAGAAGTTAGAGAATACTTACTTATTTTACTGCTGCTTGGTGCCTAAAGGATCTAAATGTGATCCTTGTTTAAATAACTGCACTATCTTATCCTTGTCCTCCTCCATCATATTTCCACCCACTGTAAACTCCAAAGGGCCAGGACTTCTTTGTATGTTTGTGAGGTGCCTGGCACAATTATGGGTGCAGTATAAATATCAACATGCAGGCAACAAATTGCATGTCATTGCACTTACTGCAAGTGCAGTATGCAGTGAATTAGCCCTTTACAATTTTCCAGGTAAAAATAAGGATTGAAGCTCGTGGTTAAAACAATAAAATAACAAAAAGCAAAGCAGTTTTTGTCAGTGCTTTTTTGGAGGTAGAATTATTTTTCCCCCTGTTCTGTCAATTTCTCTCTGCTATTGATTGGTTCTAGAACGGGAAAGAGAAATCATCCGTCAGGCAGCACTTCAGCAGACTAAAGAGATGGACCTCAGCGTGGTGCGACTCATGTTCACTGCCTTCCTCCCAGATAGCACTGGCAGCTTCACGAGAAGACTTGATCCTGTCATATCAGATGCAATATATGATAGCAGTAAGTACATTTGGCATTAATGTCCTTTTCCTTTCTAGGAAAATAGGATATAGGAATTGCCAGCCTGGATCAGACCCAAGATCCACTTAGTCCCTGTCCTGTCTCTGGCAGTGGTCAGTGCCAGATGCTTCAGAGGAAGGTGTAAGAACCCCACATGAGGCTGATGTGGGATAATCTGCCCCTCACGTTGGGTGTCATCCTGGTCTCTAGGAGTAAGAGAGTGGCCTAAGCCCTGAAGCCTAAGGTTCAATATCCTGTGATGGGGTCCTTGGTGGGCCGAGGGGCCTAATGCTTAGTCCTGGGTCGCTTCCTACCACTGCTTCCTTCCCTCAGCTTCTGCTCCAAGATAAGGAAAAAGGAAACCAAACTGCCAGGCCCAGCTGGGCTCCGCATACAGTCCTGCAGGGTAGGTCTGTACTCCTCCCCAGCCTCCCACTTCTGAGCTGGGTTGCTGCTCCCTTTTCAACCCTCTTTCTCGGTGGAGCATGCTCTGCAGGGTTGGAGGGGCGGGGCTTTCTGGGCCCAGTACAGTCCTTTAACCACTTCCATCCCAGTGTGGAGTTGGTATATCCCATCCAAAAAATGTCCTATTAATTATGACAATTCTTGTTCTTAATCTATTGTCTCTAGACCATTCCTTACTTTATATACTTTAAATCCACTCTTTTCATCTCCTTTCCAAGGTAAACAATCCCAATCTTTTAATCTCTCTTCATATAAGAGTTTTTCCAATGCCATTGATCATTCTCATTGCCCATCTCTGAACCCCCTCTAATTCTGCTATTCTCCTACCTGCTACTGATAACTACCAGTTTATCAATATTCATGCAATAATAATCCATAAAAAGTATATACAATTTTTTAAAAATACAGTACTTGCATTCTCTGGAAGAGTAAAAAGCATCAGGCTCTTCATCTGTAGAGCCCTGCAAATCCATGGATATCCACTTTATGTCTGCAGATATCTGCATACCATTTTTGCAGATTGCGGATGGATGCAGATCCACATTTTATATCTAAAGCCCTGCAAATCTGCAGCTTTATATCTGCGGATCATGGATCAGATGTGGATACCAATTTTGTATCTGCAGGGTTCTGTTCATCTGGAGGGTGAGGTGACATATCGAGTGACATCTCTGAAGAATGTTGATGGTTTACTTTAATATCTGTTATAATTCCAATATGCTTTCATTATGGTACCACACACCCGTATATTGACACAGTAAGCAGAGAGGAGGAAGTTACAATACAAAATGAGCTGTAGTTATGCCAAGCCACATTAAAAGGAAGGTGATGTTGCTCTATACATTTTTGTTTTTGTTGTTGCTGAGCAGTTTGAGCATCAAAGTCCATCCTCAGTTTGTGGGGAAGGTGGAGGAAATAGATGTATCTGTCTCTCTCACTATCTAGGTTTTCATGCCACTGCCAATGACCAGAGTATCTGGGACCACCAACTGAATTCATTTATTTGTTAATGTCAAAAGAAACAGGATTTTTTTTTCTCTCAATTTATTTTTGAGTGAATCTAGTGCTCTTGAATGGTGCCACTGAAGTCCTCCACAATAAGGGTGCAGCATGTGACAGTGCAAGCTTTTGCCATGCCACTCTGCCTTTGTGTCTCAGACCTTACATGAAGGTATTATTTGTAATGGTGAGAGGATAGTTCTGTGACCTGTCTGCTGAGACTGCCAATAATTGCCATTTTTTGTGGTGGCAATGGGGACCCCAGTCTACTGCCAACTTGATGGAGACCAAGAAACTCTTTTTCAGTAGGCCACAGAGCAGAAAAGAAACAGAAGATTGAAAAACATACGGCAACATACACACACACACCATATTGAGCAGTTAGTGGGACAAAGGTCTGCCTTAGCACCACACTGACAGATTTCAAGAGAGAAAATGTAATGCAATTCTCATATGACATTTTCTTTTTATCTAATTAGTAACGATGTAGAGTTTTGCGTCTAATTGACCTCTGCATTACTTGACTGGTATGGTGCTCATACAGGAGTAACACGATAGTGAATGAAGCCCTTATTTTGTAGTCCATTCTCAAGCAAAATTTCTACAGATGTCAGTGGGAGTTTGGCCTGCATAAGGTGTACAAGATTAGGCCCTTAAGATGAAAAATTAGTGGTTCATCCTTCACTTTCACAAGAATAGGTATCTAGACAATATCATGTGACTCTTCTTTGAGATTTGCCTTTTATCCCATTTCTGTGCTTTCTTGTTAGCTAGGCTTGGCAGAATTTGAATTCCCCCCCTAATTTTGATGGTTTTTATCCATTTTTTATTTTTAAGATTTTCTTTTCTATTTTTAAATATTTTTATTTTTACAGTTGTGGGGGGTAGGATTGAGGTTAGAACTAGGGCAGTGCTGACAGCGGGGCTGCAGGGGGCTCTCTGTGTGTCTGAGGGGCCAAAGACACCGGGGTGTAAGGTAGTGGAGGAAGGGGCTACAATCATCCTGGCCCAAGGGAGCAGAGAATCCCAGCTAGGACTGCAAGGAGGAGGATGAGCCCCTGGCCACAGGGTGCTGTGGACCATTTCCTGTCTGGGGACAGCTCCCTCACTCCTGGCTGGTGAGCGAGTGGGGCTGTGACAGCGGAGCTGCAGAGGGCTTCCTACACGACTGCAGAGCCGGTGACACCCAGTCCCTGCAGTCCCGCCAGCTGTTACCAATTGATGTCTTTTTTTTCTTTCAGTGTCAGGGTGTCAGCTGAAATCGATGTGTACTGACCATTATGGATTAAAACCAAACCCTGACATGCCTATTCTTAGCCTAGAGCTGTCAGCAGAGTACATGAATAACATCTTGTTTTTAACTCGTCCCTTTCGACAGAAGCCCCCAATGCCTCCAATTTAAAGATTGTAAGAATGGACAGAACGGCCGGGTGTGTGACCGGAGGAGAAGAGATTTACCTTCTTTGTGACAAGGTTCAGAAAGGTAAGAGCCTCAGACTCTGGTGTTTTGAGTCATCCCATTTGTTGGGACTATAACGTAGCATTGCTGTGTTTGTCATGTACTGTATGCTTAAGGCCTGCAGTGGCATTCAAAGGGCCTGTGCCGCCACCGCTCCCATTAACTTCAGCAGGATTTGTGAGTTCTCAGCCCTTCTGAAAGTCAGGCCAGCCGTGATTAAACCTAACAGGGTGAAATGCCTCACCCTCAAGTAAATGGAGTTTGTGTGGAGAACAGCCTTGGAGAGTTGGGAGAAAGAAGCTCACGTACCCTTTTCCCTCGCCCCCAACCAGCAAATGGTGACCAGGACACCTCCCCAGTCCCTCTGAAGTTTGTGTTTTAGCCACCAGGCTGCCAGGATTTGTGAACACTGGATATGTGTAATCATGGACCTAGGGTGACCATATTTCCCAAAGGGAAAATGGGACACCACACGGGACTCAACATGAGCCGCTTGCCCAAGCCTCCTCCCACACATGGAGCTAGCCTGAGCCGCCTGGCATCACTGATTGCCTTTCTCCTCCTCCCCCCGAGGGTTCCTTTTGGCAAAGCTGAGCATTTGTCCTGTTTGCTCTTCCTGCCTGATGATCAGTTGGCAAGAGCAAATGGGACAAATGCCCAGTTTTGCCAAAAAAAAACGGGACACCTGGGACAGGGTTTAAAAAGGGAATCATCCCAGCCAAAACAGGACATGTGATCACCCTTCGTGGACCCAGTGATCACACCCCAATGGTGCTCCCAACCCCTTGTATAATGGGTAGTGGGAGCTGCAGGTGCTCAGCACTGCTGATAATCAGGCCATTTTTATAGAGATGCCAAAGGGAATGAACCTATAAATAGTTACTACGAGGTATAAGGTTTGTGCCATGTGAGGTGTCTCATGGACTCACAGTAGTAAACATTATTCCTGGAATTAAGTGTTTTCAGGGTCAGGCGCTAAATACAGATTTGGATGCCTAATTTAAGATGCTCAAATTTGAACATATTGGCCTTTCCCTTCTTCCCCCCTCCCCCCTCCCAATATTCTGATTTCCTGTTCATCGATGGAAGTAAACAGAAAAGAAAAAGGGGACTTGGAGTGTTTCAAGCTGTAGATTAAAGCAGGGACCCCCAGATCTACTTTATCTCTACAACAGTGTGCATGGTTTTCTGCCTGACCGTAGGGTTGTTAAATGAATCAGGCATTTTCTGTTATTCCACATTGCAGCAGAGAGCTGTGGAAGAAGAAAATGTACCATGTAGTTTTGTAGGGAAGAGAGAAACTGGTGGAGTTTGGGGAAATAGTTTTTTCTCTTTAAAACTATAAATCCAGGGCCTTTCAAGGTGATTAAGTAAAATGTAATTTTTTTTTAAAAGTCTGAATAAATGGAAACTCCAAAGTGGGGTTTCCCCTTGGGCTGAGTGGGGTTTCCCCTGCCCTGATTCCGTCACTTTCTGAAACTTCTGTGCCCTAGGAAACTTGAATGCACATGGCAGCAGGGCTGAAAGGAGTGTTTCTCAATCTTAATCCTGCCAGATTGGGGCTCAGGCAGAAACAGCTCACTGACTCCAGGGCTCTTCCCATTGCTTAGGAAGGTGAAAGACTTTCCTGCCATTACCAAAACCAGAAAATGATCTTTTTATATGAGCTTTTCCCCACCTCTCCAAAGAGATCTCTACAGACGGCCACCAGCCTGACAGAACCATCTCTACCCCTCCCACTGCTTTGGGAAGGGGGGAGGAAATGTGTTGCTGGAGAGCACTTAGCTCAGGACTGCTGCTGAAAGTAGATGTTGTCACTCTTGACAGTAGCTGAGAAGTGGCTTTTTGCCAGCAGTAAATAGAACTTGAACCTGACGAGTTCAAGTTTTGTTCAAATTTAAGAACTCCCTCCCTATGGTTATTCTGTATCAAGGTACTGCAGGAAACCTATTTAATCGTAAAACAGGAAGAGAGAGTGAGCCTGATTCTCCACCCACACCGGTTTAAATCAAGAGCAACTCCAATGAAGTCACAAGAATTATACCAGCATAAAACTGGTGGAAATAAAATCAGAATTGGACCCCAAATAATGTTTATATAAATCTTCCTAAACTTTAACGTACTTGAAAGGGGTAAAGTTCTTGCTGTTTAATGTATTCTTCTAAATGTAACACATTACCACAGAAAGCAAATACTGGGTGAAATTCAGCATTAGAGAGAATTATTTTCCTTTACCAAAAATATTTTATTGTTGTTTATAGTATACAGTATGAATGAGTGCTAGGAAAAATATAAACTTCCAAAATCACTTTTAGAACTGCCATCCACCATATTAATATTTATTAGACATTGATTTAACCAAAAGCATAAAAAAGGTAAGTGAATTAACTCTCTCACCCTGTTTACAGATGATATTCAAATTCGTTTTTATGAAGAGGATGAAAATGGTGGGGTGTGGGAAGGCTTCGGAGATTTTTCTCCTACAGATGTACATAGGCAGGTAAGTGGCCAAACGGCTGTAATTTGCTAATGGCTTTCAATTCTTTAGCTACTAGGCCCCATTTGAACCAATGGCTTAGTAGTGAAAGGCTCTGTATCCCAATACTAATCTTCTCAATCAACATTTTCCCTCTGTTACTTCATAATAATAAATGTTGCTCTGATTTATTTTAAAAGATAAATGATAGTTCCAACAAAAGTTAGAAACACACTAAAAGGAAATTTGCAAAGTATGATGCGAAAATAATGGTAAGGGAGAGATGTCAGGCACATCTATGGAAAAATGGTACAGAGTAACATATCTCCAGTGCTCCTACAGGAATACTAAGGATACCATGGAAAAAAGATAAAGCAAGAGAGAAAAATACAATACCTACATGTATTATATATTTGTGTATCATGTGACAAATCAGTTTTTAAAAGGCATTTAAACTTTAATTAGCTCCAAACTAGAAGTAAAAAATAAAATGGGAATTTATAGGTGTGGTAGCCTTCATGCAAATGAGATTTTCCTCTCAGCTGTAACTAACTAAAATCCCCCAAAATACAAAAACTTAGGGGAAAAGCAATATCTTATTTCAGAAAACTCTATTCCTGACAACCTGCTGATCATTGTTTTTCACAGTTTGCTATCGTATTCAAAACCCCAAAGTATAGAGATGTCAATATCACAAAACCAGCATCTGTGTTTGTCCAGCTACGGCGGAAATCTGATCTGGAAACAAGTGAACCAAAGCCTTTTCTGTACTACCCAGAAATCAAAGGTAATTCATTCAACCTGTTCCATGCATTACTAAGGGGAAGTCTCCTGCTCATCAAACAGCAGAGTCCTCGTATATTTGCTAATACGATGGGACTCATTTTGGGTAATCTTTTTGTGCCATGGTTTTTGACCTCTAGAAAATACTATACTTGACGGCTCATGTTGGGCAGAACTAATGGAAAAACCATCTAGGGCAGAATGTATTTACTTAGCTATTTTATGTTGGACCGTTGTGCAGTAAACACACAGAGATTTCCCCACAAGGGATTAGTGCCAACAGTGCCTTATACACATTGAATGTATATATGCAGTAGGTGGCACTCTTTTCCCCTGAGTCACTTCTGAAATAATACTAAGGGTTATTTTGCTGCAGCTTCTGCCTTTCAGATGAAACATAAAACCAGGGTCCTGACTAGAGCTGGTGAGAAAATAGAAAATATATTTTACATTTCCCTTCCCCCTCATTTTTCATTGAAATGTTAGGAATGTTCTGACTAGCTCTAATCCTGACCCACTTGTGTTCATCAAATAACCCCTTGGCACCTCTTGCAAGAGGAAGAGTGGAGTCATTGGTGGGGGAGAGGGAAGAGAAGGGGTTTCCATGAAAATACTGTAAGTCATTTAGGTGAAGTGTAATAGTTGGACTCAGACCTGGAGACTGTTGTTCAGTGTCGGGAAGCTTTCCCAGTGGATCAATACTTTTTTAAGACTTGCATGCTGTGAATTAGTCTGATTGAATTATAAGGTTGTTCTTAGTGTTCATGTTAGTATTAATAATAAATAGTAATACAAATATTTGTGTTATGGCATAGCTCAGGGGTCCCCATCAGGGACCACATGCACATGTAATAAAAGACAGCAGCTTATGATCTTAAGCCCTGATCCAATAGCATATGTACGTGTGCTTAACTTTAAGCACGTGACTAGTCTCATTGAAGTCAGTGACTGCTCATGTGCTTCAAAGCATATACCTAAGCATGTATAGGATTGAAGATTTAGCTCGTGACAAGAGAAAATGGATAGACAAAACAGAGACATGGGGGAGGAAGAGGGTGACAGGTGCAAGTGAATTATTTCTGTTTTGGTATAATAAATAGCAAAAAGTAATGAGAAATCTCCATGTTCAGAGGTGGATATTTGAACTTAGGTGAACACCTCTATTTTTAGCATCCAGGAACTCCTTGCGTAAATTGTATAAAAACCTCTTTTACACTGCTCCAGAGCTAGCCCACCAATTTTGAGGCTAACTTTTTGTGGGTTTTGAGAGGGGTGAAAATAATTGAATGATGATCTCTATAAATGTCTTTTTCATAAACTCTGTCCAACGTATTACAAAGGCTGGCATTCAGGGATGGTATTCTAGCAACTGTACTGTGCTATTCCCCTGTTGAATAGTGCTCAAGTGAGCTCAGAAATGTGTTTTTTGTTTCCTGGGCCAGACACATTAACTGCTTTTTGGGGTTTTCTCTCTTCCTGAGTGAGAGTATATTTGGTGCATGTACACTTTTCTATGTACTCTGTATTTCTGTAAATTGTGCATTCATATACAGACTTTTTATTATGTTGGTCTACGTGTTCAATGGTTGGGATTGATGCTGTTCTGCATGCAGTTTCCTTATCATATTGGCATATGCCTCTCAGGAATTATCTCACTGTTTGTTGGGGGGATATTTTCTTCTTTCTTCAGCAATGTGGCTGGGCTTCCTCATTGCTAGAATTTTTGTCACTTTTTGATACCTCCTCTTTTCATGACCATTTCATTTTCTGTATGTTTAACTGTAGGGTGCTGGTGTTCTCCCCAAAGTCTTCAGGATTTTTTTGAAGCTGGGAACTCTTTTTTACCTTTATTTGTGGTACTGTGTGTAAGGCTGGTTCTCCAGCTACTGCCCTGGATGGCTTTTTTATGTCTGTCTTTAAACTCATTTTTCTTTCTGGCCTTTCTGGTACTGAAGTATGCTTCATTTCAGTTGTGCCCTGATTCAAAGGTATTGAGCACCTCTCCACCCCAAACCATATAGCCTCTTTCTAAAGTGCATTTGCTTGGCAGAGAAAATCACCTTTTTTGTTCCCAATGGGTAAAATTTTCAAAAGCATGTTAACGGTTTAGGAGCCTGTCTCATTTTCAAAAGTGATTTAGGCACTTGGGAGCCTAAGCTCCATTGACTTTCAATGAGACTTAGGCTACTAATGCATTGGGGTACTTTTAAAAATATTACTCAGTGTCTGCTGCCATGGCCTGTCCCAATCATCTTTATTTGGGTATCGTGGCACCAGATACAGTATTAGAGAAGACGCCTGGACCCATCTGCGTGATCATGTCCTTGGTGCTATGGTCTGTCTGAGAATGTTGCTTGGTTTGTTACTTACTGGAATGTTTCACCAATTCTTGATGTACAAACATGATTTGTTGTTTGGAACTGAAAGTTTACCCTACCTACGGCACTTCTGATTTCCCCTTAAACTGTTGTATTCTAGTAATACCAATGCTCTTTTCTGTGCCCAGCTGGTGATGGAAGTGACTCATCCTCTCCTTTTGCTGTTTCTCTTTCATTCACTCCCTCACCCCAAAACACAGATAAAGAAGAAGTTCAAAGGAAGCGACAGAAGCTCATGCCTAATTTTTCTGATGGTTATGGTGGAGGCAATGGTGCAGGAGGTGGAGGGGGTGGAATGTATGGAGGCGGAGGAGGCGGTGCTGGCTCAGGTAAAGAGAAAAGATAATTGATCTGAAGCATAAGCTTTAAACTTTAACATGTGTGGTTTGTTCCTCTAGTCCATAAAGAAAGGGCATGTGTTTATTTGTTGTTAAAATTGATATGGGGAATCTCTGTATTTCTGTAGGTACAGAAGGCCTGAATCTCATTTCACTTACTTTGATGTGAAACCAGTGTAACTCCATTGAATTCAGTGAAGTTATTTGTGATTCTTACTGGTGTGAAACAAGAATCAAAACTGTAATATTTTCAGTAAATCCTCTTCTTTCCTGTTGGAGGCCATTGTTTCTTTTCCTTGAGGTTGTATGTCACAGATGCCTTCCTTCTGGCTAAGGCAGACTAGGCAGAAATCCCTCATTGTCAATGCCGTTAGTTAATGGCAGTCGTTCAGAAATTCAAAGGTGCTGGCTGCTCAGTGAAATGTCTCTGCAGTGCTGCTGTTCCTGCTCCAGTTCCAGCTGGCCCACCGAGCAAGGGACCAGAAACTGATTCTGTGTCTACTGCATGGCATTGAGGAGCAGTATGATATGTTACGTGATGATCATTTTTGTTTCTTGCAGGAACAGTGATATACTGTAGAGCAGCTAGGCATCATTTGAACAGTGACATCCTGGAAGTCATGATCAGTATAGCCTTTCTGTTAGAGAAGGGGAGAGAGCAGCTGTTCTCAAACTGTGGTACATGTACCACTGGTGATAGAAGGGTTAGTCTAAAGCATGGTATCAGAATACAAATCCATTATAACTACATGAATTAAAATTATTCAGGCAGCATGCCAGGCCCCATGTTGAATAGTAGATGTGGTATGCTATCTCTTATCTTCTGAGAACTGCAGAGATAGAGGATGCTGCTAGTCAGGCATCTAGACTTTTTCCTTTGATTGTCATAAAGGTGGGAGGTCGGGCTTTAATCTGTCACTTGTTATTTTAGTAGCATGGAAAATCAAAAGGACAAAATACTAGGAACTGTACATAAAATAATGCTTTTGTCTGAGCATTTGGTTTTCATTGTATTGCTTGTTTTGTTTTTGAGAATAATTCCAGTAATTCTCTTTCCTTTTACATTGCTGCTGTTTTTAGGATATGGTTATCCCTCATATGGGTATTCTGCTTATGGAGGCATGCCTTTCCACCCGGGCACCACAAAGCCTAGTGCTGGAATGAAACATGGTAACAAATAAAATAGCATGGTTGCAAAAATAATTTTTAATTTACTCTATTTGCTTCACCTAATCAGTGATTACTATAAATGACTACCAAAGCTATGAAATTTGGTTGCTCTAACCTGGATTAAACCAAACAGGATTAAGTACATGTGCAAACACTCAGATGTGCTTACAGTGATCACTAAATTAGCCAACAGAACCTCTCACTGCTGTCTCAGATGCCATGGTTTCCCCCTGTGGTTAGAACGGGCAATAATAAAATGGTAAATGCTGACTTTTTAATGGTGACCCATATATGCTATTGACTGATTTTGATGTTTATAAGCAGCAAAAACTATTTTCCCCAAGAACTTAAAACTTGGCCAATGGACTGTGACTTTTGTCATTATTTCCCACTGGAGGCCACTTTTTTAACCTGCAGATTATTCATTTTTCCTGAAAATGAAATATTCCAGTCTTCAGAACAAAACTGTACTATGTGATATCACATGATGTACTTATTGAATGAGTACAGATGCATAGCGAGACATATTTGTACATTGGGCACAATCAATGGGGTAGATGGTGCTACAGTGACAGCACCCCAGGAGAGCACTGAGAAGCATCCTGTTTCTGTGAAGCAAAATGCCTTTCAGAGGTGCCTTATTGCTCTGGGGGGAGAGCGATCTGAAGCACCTCTTCAAAGATACTGCCTGGTACCTGCTCTTCCTCTCCCCTTTCCAGTGAGTTGCTCTCAGGGGAGAACAACTTGGTGACAGCCCTGCACTGATGCAAACATACCAACTGCAATTCTTGCTGGACCTTCCTCCTGGTTGGCTAAGGGAGAGCCATGGTCTGGCCCAGGGTGATAAACATGCGTGGCCACCTGAAAAATTAAGTTAACAGTAAGGACAACTCAGTCTTTGTGCCCAAAACCAGGGAAAATCACTTCAAACCCAAAGGCCCCAAGAGCTTTGGTGAAAACTATAAATGGGACCAACTTCGATGGGATCAATTCTACAGTCAGTTACACCAGTGTCAATCTGAAATAACCCCATTGGCTTTGGTGCACATACTGCAGATGTGTAACATTGTAACTGAGAACAGAATTCATCCCTACATTCATTGTTCAGACAATTGGTTTGTTTAATTTTATACTTTAATACGGGGATTAGTAAAGTGAAACTCTTAAATAACTTCAGAACCAGTTAGATTTTCCCCTGTGTAATGAACTTGAGTTCAGTGACTCTGCAGCATTTAAATGTTATAGGTCCTGATCCAGTGCCATTGAAGTAAATGGATGTGTTTCCAATGACTTCATTGGGGTGTAGACCAAACCCACAGAGCATTGTCATTCTGTACAAAAGAATCACAGTATCAAAAGACTTATGCTTTTACGTTTATGTTTTAAGGAATTTCAAATGATATGGCTGAACAGGATGGGGAAAGCTGCAATAAGCAGCAGAGTGACAAACCGGATCTGAAACATAGCGAGGAAGTGGAAATCACAGAGACGAGTGAGTCCAGAGTGTGTGGCAGTGATAACAAGGAGGAGGATGTTACTTTGTCATGTACAGCTGGAGTAGCTGAAGCAGATTGTAGGTTACAAGGTAAGTGAACAAATCAGTTTATTTAGGGCCATTCATGTACATGACAGAAGCCTGTGTTAAGGACAGGAAATGTCACAAGTTCCCACTCGCAGAATTTCCATCTTTGCAAGGGTGGGAGGGTTAAAATTTGCTCCTATTTGGAAATGGCAGTCTCCTAAGTCTGGGATCTCCCCCATGGATACCAAGGCAATCTTGTGCCTCTGCACCGCCTCCCCGCTAATTCTGTGATCC